>NC_083225.1:191611396-191771000 GCF_032191835.1 Heteronotia binoei
ACTGTATATGTAGCCACTGGCAATTAGTTGCAGGAGCCGTCGGTTTCAATAAAGGAGCAATAGATCCAACATGACAGAAGGCAGATGTCTTGCCCTGGAAAACCGTCTGTTTTGCTTTTCTCTCTCCCTCTCTCTCTCTCTGTGGAGCGAAGGGGGCTTATAGACGGGCACCCCGCCTGGAGCTTCAGGGGAAGGGGTTGGGCATCACGTGGCATCACCCCAACAGCACCCCTTTTCCCAGGCAACAAGGTTTGGGAGACTCCCCTTTAGGGTTGCCAGATCCAATGCAAGAAATACCTGGGGTCTTTGGGGGGCGGAGCCCGGAGCAAATTTCTGACAAGCAGAATTGAACTCCGAAGCCTGCCTCGGCGGGGAGGGCGGGATATAAATCAAATAAAGTAAGCAAGCAAGCAAAGGGAGTCCCGGCTGTCATATTTAAAGGGACCGCACACCTTTTCAAGGCCTTCCCTCCACTGGAAATAATGAAGGACGGGGTACCGCCTTCCAGCTCTGTACGGCTCTGCTCAGCTCTGTACGGCTTTGCTCGCTGTGCCAGATTCCTCGCCTGAGGAAGCGTGCTTAAGAGCACACGGAAGCTGACGTTGTGAATAAAAATTGGCTGGCCTTAAAGGTGCCACTTGACTCTTGCTTTGTCCAAGTATGAAATTGTATGGCTTGTATGAATATTTGTTCGATCTTGATGTTTTTTTTCCCGTCTATAATTAATAAGTTTAAATATTATGTCCAAAAAAGAAAAGAAACCCTTCCTCCCATCATACTTTTTACAATTACTTTCTCCTCGGTGGCCACAGCGGCATAAGGAAGATTTCCTCGGCTGGATCTCCCCCCTCCCCATTAGAAGGAAGGAAGTCTGACATAGGAAAAACTGTACCTGAACTTTTTGCCAGATGAGCCTTCTGAGTGATGGTTTTTCTGCATCGCTGTGGGCTCCCATGAAATATAAACATCCCCCTCTTTGGGACTGGGTTCCAGATTGCAGCTTTTTGTTAGCCAGAAGTTCTTGTCCACGTAGGAAAATCCCAGTTTGTAAAATAACTACTTCAGTCCAACGGGTGTGTGATGAAGAAGAAGAAGAAGATGATGATGATGATGATGATGATGATGATGATGATGATATTGGATTTATATCCTGCCCTATACTCTAAATTTCAGAGTCTCAGAGCGGTCACAATCTCCTCTCCCTTCCCCCCTCCTCCCACACACACACGTAACAGACACCCTGGGAGGTGGATGGGGCTGAGAGAGTGCTGACAGAAGTTGCCTTTTCAAGGACAGCTCTGACAGAGCTATGCCTGACACAAGGCCATTCCAGCAGCTGCAAGTGGAGGAGTGGGGAATCAAACCCAGTTCTTCCAGATAAGAGAGCTCTGGCTGACCCAAGGCCATTCCAGCAGCTGCAAGTGGAGGAGTGGGGAATCAAACCCGGTTCTCCAGATAAGAGAGCTCTGGCTGACCCAAGGCCATTCCAGCAGCTGCAAGTGGAGGAGTGGGGAATCAAACCCGGTTCTCCAGATAAGAGAGCTCTGGCTGACCCAAGGCCGTTCCAGCAGCTGCAAGTGGAGGAGTGGGGAATCAAACCCGTTCTCCCAGATAAGAGAGCTATGGCTGGTGACTGAAGGCCATTCCAGCAGCTGCAAATGGAGGAGTGGGGAATCAAATCAGGTTCTCCCAGATAAGAGAGCTACGGCTGACCCAAGGCCATTCCAGCAGGTTCAAGTGGAGGAGTGGGGAATCAAACCCGGTTCTCCAGATAAGAGAGCTATGGCTGACTCAAGGCCATTCCAGCAGCTGCAAGTGGAGGAGTGGGGGAATCAAATCAGGTTCTCCCAGATAAGAGAGCTATGGCTGACTCAAGGCCATTTCAGCAGCTGCAAGTGGAGGAGGAGGGAATCAAACCCGGTTCTTCCAGATAAGAGAGCTCTGGCTGACCCAAGGCCATTCCAGCAGGTGCAAGTGGAGGAGTGGGGAATCAAACCTGGTTCTCCCAGAGAAGAGTCCGCACTTAACCACTACACCAAACTGGCTCTCTCCAATGCAACTGACTCCATAGTGAATAGCAGACATTTCCCTCTCCACCGCAGCTTTCTGATAGGTCAGTGCGCATAATGCTGTGATTATAAGGGATGAACTGCAGATGTGAAAGAAGAGAAGGCTTTTAGACCCCTTATGAAGTCTCCAAATGGCTTACAAGCACATTTCCTTCCTCTCCCCACAACACCCACCTTGTGAAGTGGGGGGTGGAGAACGTTTTGAGGCACCTGTGACTGCTCTGGGGTCAGCCAACAGGCTTTGCGGGAGCAGTGTGGGATGCAACCCAATTTTCCAGATTAGAGTCTGCTGCTCTTAACCGCTCTGCCGCACTGAAAGACCATGCGTGGTCAAGTGCAACCATCTTCAGGGGTGGCCAAATTTGCTTAATGCAAGAGCCACATATAATAAACATCAGATGTTTGAGAGCTGCAAGACAAGAAGGAAGGAAGGAAGGAAGGAAGGAAGGAAGGAAGGAAGGAAGGAAGGAAGGAAGGAAGGAAGGAAGGAAGGAAGGAAGGAAGGAAGGAAGGAAGGAAGGAAGAAAGGAAGGAAGGAAGGAAGGGAGGGAGGGAGGGGGGGAGGAAGGAAGGGAGAGGAAGGAAGGGAGGGAGGAAGAGAGGGAGGGAGGGAAAAAGAGACGAAGGAAGGAAGGAAGGAAGGAAGGAAGGAAGGAAGGAAGGAAGGAAGGAAGGAAGGAAAATAGATGGGGAGGGAGAAGAAGATGATGATATTGGATTTATATCCCGCCCTCCACTCCGAAGAGTCTCAGAGCGTCTCACAATCTCCTTTACCTTCCTCCCCCACAACAGACACCCTGTGAGGTGGGTGGCGCTGAGAGGGCTCTCACAGCAGCTGCCCTCTCAAGGACAACCTCTGCCAGAGCTATGGCTGACCCAAGGCCATTCCAGCAGGTGCAAGTGGAGGAGTGGGGGAATCAAACCCGGTTCTCCCAGATAAGAGAGCTATGGCTGATCCAAGGCCATTCCAGCAGGTGCAAGTGGAGGAGTGGGGAATCAAACCCGGTTCTCCCAGATAAGAGAGCTCTGGCTGACCCAAGGCCATTCCAGCAGTTGCATGTGAAGGAGAGGGGAATCAAACCTGTTGTCCCAGATAAGAGTCTGCACACTTCACCACTGCACCAAACTGGCTACTTTGGGAACCTGGCCTTTGGAACAAGTAAAAAGATGAGCAATTACATTTTTTTATTTCAACATGACATTTTGGGTATGGAACTGTATATGTAGCCACTGGCAATTAGTTGCAGGAGCCGTCGGTTTCAATAAAGGAGCAATAGATCCAACATGACAGAAGGCAGATGTCTTGCCCTGGAAACCGTCTGTTTTGCTTTTCTCTCTCCCTCTCTCTCTCTCTGTGGAGCGAAGGGGGCTTATAGACGGGCACCCCGCCTGGAGCTTCAGGGGAAGGGGTTGGGCATCACGTGGCATCACCCCAACAGCACCCCTTTTCCCAGGCAACAAGGTTTGGGAGACTCCCCTTTAGGGTTGCCAGATCCAATGCAAGAAATACCTGGGGTCTTTGGGGGGCGGAGCCCGGAGCAAATTTCTGACAAGCAGAATTGAACTCCGAAGCCTGCCTCGGCGGGGAGGGCGGGATATAAATCAAATAAAGTAAGCAAGCAAGCAAAGGGAGTCCCGGCTGTCATATTTAAAGGACCGCACACCTTTTCAAGGCCTTCCCTCCACTGGAAATAATGAAGGACGGGGTACCGCCTTCCATCTCTGTACGGCTCTGCTCAGCTCTGTACGGCTTTGCTCGCTGTGCCAGATTCCTCGCCTGAGGAAGCGTGCTTAAGAGCACACGGAAGCTGACGTTGTGAATAAAAATTGGCTGGCCTTAAAGGTGCCACTTGACTCTTGCTTTGTCCAAGTATGAAATTGTATGGCTTGTATGAATATTTGTTCGATCTTGATGTTTTTTTTTCCCGTCTATAATTAATAAGTTTAAATATTATGTCCAAAAAAGAAAAGAAACCCTTCCTCCCATCATACTTTTTACAATTACTTTCTCCTCGGTGGCCACAGCGGCATAAGGAAGATTTCCTCGGCTGGATCTCCCCCCTCCCCATTAGAAGGAAGGAAGTCTGACATAGGAAAAACTGTACCTGAACTTTTTGCCAGATGAGCCTTCTGAGTGATGGTTTTTCTGCATCGCTGTGGGCTCCCATGAAATATAAACATCCCCCTCTTTGGGACTGGGTTCCAGATTGCAGCTTTTTGTTAGCCAGAAGTTCTTGTCCACGTAGGAAAATCCCAGTTTGTAAAATAACTACTTCAGTCCAACGGGTGTGTGATGAAGAAGAAGAAGAAGATGATGATGATGATGATGCTGATATTGGATTTATATCCTGCCCTATACTCTAAATTTCAGAGTCTCAGAGTGGTCACAATCTCCTCTCCTTCCCCCCCTCCTCCCACACACACACGTAACAGACACCCTGGGAGGTGGATGGGGCTGAGAGAGCGCTTGACAGAAGTTGCCTTTTCAAGGACAGCTCTGACAGAGCTATGGCTGACACAAGGCCATTCCAGCAGCTGCAAGTGGAGGAGTGGGGAATCAAACCCAGTTCTTCCAGATAAGAGAGCTCTGGCTGACCCAAGGCCATTCCAGCAGCTGCAAGTGGAGGAGTGGGGAATCAAACCCGGTTCTCCAGATAAGAGAGCTCTGGCTGACCCAAGGCCATTCCAGCAGCTGCAAGTGGAGGAGTGGGGAATCAAACCCGGTTCTCCAGATAAGAGAGCTCTGGCTGACCCAAGGCCGTTCCAGCAGCTGCAAGTGGAGGAGTGGGGAATCAAACCCGTTCTCCCAGATAAGAGAGCTATGGCTGACTCAAGGCCATTCCAGCAGCTGCAAATGGAGGAGTGGGAAATCAAATCAGGTTCTCCCAGATAAGAGAGCTCTGGCTGACCCAAGGCCATTCCAGCAGGTGCAAGTGGAGGAGTGGGGAATCAAACCCGGTTCTCCCAGATAAGAGAGCTATGGCTGACTCAAGGCCATTCCAGCAGCTGCAAGTGGAGGAGTGGGGGAATCAAATCAGGTTCTCCCAGATAAGAGAGCTATGGCTGACTCAAGGCCATTCCAGCAGCTGCAAGTGGAGGAGGAGGGAATCAAACCCGGTTCTTCCAGATAAGAGAGCTCTGGCTGACCCAAGGCCATTCCAGCAGGTGCAAGTGGAGGAGTGGGGAATCAAACCTGGTTCTCCCAGAGAAGAGTCCGCACTTAACCACTACACCAAACTGGCTCTCTCCAATGCAACTGACTCCATAGTGAATAGCAGACATTTCCCTCTCCACCGCAGCTTTCTGATAGGTCAGTGCACATAATGCTGTGATTATAAGGGATGAACTGCAGATGTGAAAGAAGAGAAGGCTTTTAGACCCCTTATGAAGTCTCCAAATGGCTTACAAGCACATTTCCTTCCTCTCCCCACAACACCCACCTTGTGAAGTGGGGGGTGGAGAACGTTTTGAGGCACCTGTGACTGCTCTGGGGTCAGCCAACAGGCTTTGCGGGGAGCAGTGTGGGATCCAACCCAATTTTCCAGATTAGAGTCTGCTGCTCTTAACCGCTCTGCCGCACTGAAAGACCATGCGTGGTCAAGTGCAACCATCTTCAGGGGTGGCCAAATTTGCTTAATGCAAGAGCCACATATAATAAACATCAGATGTTTGAGAGCTGCAAGACAAGAAGGAAGGAAGGAAGGAAGGAAGGAAGGAAGGAAGGAAGGAAGGAAGGAAGGAAGGAAGGAAGGAAGGAAGGAAGGAAGGGAGGAGGGAGGGAGGGAGGGAGGGAGGGGGGGAGGGAGGGGGGGAGGAAGGAAGGGAGAGGAAGGAAGGGAGGGAGGAAGGGAGAGAGGAAGAGAGGGAGGGAGGGAAAAAGAGACGAAGGAAAGAAGGAAGGAAGGAAGGAAGGAAGGAAGGAAGGAAGGAAGGAAGGAAGGAAGGAAGGAAGGAAGGAAGGAAGGAAGGAAGGAAGGAAGGAAGGAAGGAAAATAGATGGGGAGGGAGAAGAAGAAGATGATATTGGATTTATATCCCGCCCTCCACTCCGAAGAGTCTCAGAGCGTCTCACAATCTCCTTTACCTTCCTCCCCCACAACAGACACCCTGTGAGGTGGGTGGCGCTGAGAGGGCTCTCACAGCAGCTGCCCTCTCAAGGACAACCTCTGCCAGAGCTATGGCTGACCCAAGGCCATTCCAGCAGCTGCAAGTGGAGGAGTGGGGATTCAAACCCGGTTCTCCCAGATAAGAGTCTGCACACTTAACCACTACACCAAACTGCCTCTTCAGGAGGAGGAAGAGAGAGGTGAAAAGAAAGCAAATTTAACTTTAAATGCATTCTCCAAGCTGCAGAGAAGCGATTCAAAGAGACAAATGCCTTCTCCAAGCCGGCCAACAGGGCAGTGGGAGCTTCAAGAGCCACATAACATGTACGAAAGAGCCAAATGTGGTTCCTGAGCTGTAGTTTTTGCCACCCCTGGTGAAGACCATTCACAAGCCACTGATACAAGATGCAGCGACAGGGTCTGTGAGTGATACCCCTTTGTGTGCGAATCAAACCTTCGAGTACCTAGAGAAGTTTAGAACACGGCAGCTGTTTCTTCAGAGGCAGCACAGAGCAGCAGATATTATTCTTGGTAGAAGCTGCGCCGGGACCACCGCAGGAAGTTGCCGCCCCTCACTTCCTGTTACCTCACCCCTCGCTTCATTTCTCCATTTTGAAAACAGCCAAGGACACGAGCAACCGTTTGGCTTGGAGTCTATCCTTAAGAGTTAGGCCCCCCCCACACTCCCTTTCCGGAAGTTTCCGCGATGCGGACAGGTTTACGGTATCCTAGCAACCAATCTCTCGTATCCAGATCCCCCCCCCCCCAAGAAGAAGTAAACGACACTTCACAAAAGCTTCACAACATACATATTTAAATAAGGTCAGCTAACAACGGCTGCCCCCAGGAGGGGAGCGGAGAAGACGAGAGGGTTCTTTCGCCCGCTGCCTTGTCCCTGCGTCCCGATCTATCATTGGCTGGCCCAGCCAGAAGACGGCGTTATCTGACCGTCGGCTTCCTCCGAGTGAATATGTACACTCCCCGCCTCAAATATGCAAGAAAAAAAGGACCACAAAAAAGGGACCTATTTACAAAACCAAAAAAAACCCCAGCCGAGCTTCGGTTTCCAGAGAGGCACCAGGCCGCTCTCAGGAAGTCCACCACGGTAACAGTTTGGTAGGGGAGGAGTCCCATCCACAGCTGCTCCTGAAAGAGCTGTCGCGCCAAGGAAGAGTGGGGCGTCCCCAGGACCGCCGGCTTCCCGCCCTTCAGTCGAGACGCATCTTCATCTCTCTGTGGTCCATGGGCGTCACGATTTCATTGGCGTAGCCGTTCTCGGAGCACAGTGACAGCTCGTCCGTCGTCTCCACTCCGTCGTTGATTTCTGGGGGAGGAACAAGACAGAAGAAGGTCAAAGATATCGGATTTATATCCTGCCCTCCACTCCGCATCTCAAGAGTCTCAGAGCGGCTCACAATCTCCTTTATCTTCCTCCCCCGCAACAGACACCCTGTGAGGTGGGTCGGGGCTGAGAGAGCTCTCCCAGAAGCTGCCCTTTCAAGGACAGCTCTGTGAGAACTTGTGACTGACTCCAGGTCACATCAGCGGGCACATGTGGAGGAGCGGGGAATCAAATCCGGTTCTCCCAGAAAAAAGTCCGCACACTTAACCACTATACCGAACTGGAAGGAAAAAGGAGAGAGCGCGGCCAACCAAAGAGGACTCTAGTGCAGCCAGCAAGGAGAGAAATCAAACGCCGACCGTGAAATACAAGGAAGAGAGCAGTCGGCCTGTAAGAGTGTAAGAGAAATACTGACCATTGTGGCCACATGGAGGATGTACGTGAATTAACGCCCATAAGCGGGGATTACACAGCTCGCCCAGTCAATGTGCAGAGCAGGGGTGATTGAATATGCTTAATGCAAGAGCCACATAGAAGAAATGTCAGATGCTTGAGAGCCACAAGACATGAACATCAGAAGTCTGAGAGTTGGAGGAAGGAAGGAAGGAAGGAAGGAAGGAAGGAAGGAAGGAAGGAAGGAAGGAAGGAAGGAAGGAAGGAAGGAAGGAAGGAAGGAAGGAAGGAAAATAGATGGAGAGGAGGGAGGGAACAAAGGAAGGAAGGAAGGAAGGAAGGAAGGAAGGAAGGAAGGAAGGAAGGAAGGAAGGAAGGAAGGAAGAAGGAAGGAAGGAAGGAAGGAAAATAGATGGAGAGGGAGGGAGGGAGGGAGGGAAGGAAGGAAGGAAGGAAGGAAGGAAGGAAGGAAGGAAGGAAGGAAGGAAGGAAGGAAGGAAGGAAGGAAGGAAGGAAGGAAGGAAGGAAGGAAGGAAGGAAGGAAAATAGATGGAGAGGGAGGGAGGGAGGGAACGAAGGAAGGGAGGGAGGGAGGGAGGAAGGAAGGAAAATAGATGGAGAGGGACGGAGGGAAGGAAGGAAGGAACGGAGGGAGGGAGGAAGGGAGGAAAATAGATGGAGAGGGAGGGAGGGAAGGAAGGAAGGAAGGAAAATAGATGGGAGGAAGGAAGGAAGGAAGGAAGGAAGGAAGGAAGGAAGGAAGGAAGGAAGGAAGGAAGGAAGGAAGGAAGGAAGGAAGGAAAATAGATGGAGAGGGAGGGAAGGGAGGGAGGGAGGGAGGAAGGAAGAAGGAAGGAAGGAAGGAAGGAAGGAAGGAAGGAAGGAAGGAAGGAAGGAAGGAAGGAAGGAAGGAAGGAAAATAGATGGAGAGGGAGGGAGGGAGGGAAGGAAGGAAGGAAGGAAAATAGATGGGGAGGGAGGAAGGAAAATAGATGGAGAGGGAGGGAGGAAGGAAGGGAGGGAGGGAGGGAGGAAGGAAGGAAGGAAGGAAGGAAAATAGATAGGGAGGGAGGAAGGAAGGAAAATAGATGGAGAGGGAGGGAGGGAAGGAAGGGAGGGAGGGAGGGAGGAAGGAAGGAAGGGAGGGAGGGAGGGAGGGAGGAAGGAAGGAAAATAGATGGAGAAGGAGGGAGGGAAGGAAGGAAGGAAAGAAGGAAGGAAGGAAAATAGATGGGGAGGAAGGAAGGAAGGAAGGGAGGAAGGAAGGAAGGAAGGAAGGAAGGAAGGGAGGGAGGAAGGAAGGAAGGAAAATAGATGGAGAGGGAGGGAAGGAAGGAAGGAAGGAAGGAAGGAAAATAGATGGAGAGGGAGGGAGGGAGGAAGGAAGGAAGGAAAATAGATGGAGAGGGAGGGAGGGAGGGAGGGAGGAAGGAAGGAAGGAAGGAAGGAAGGAAGGAAGGAAGGAAGGAAGGAAGGAAGGAAGAAGGAAGGAAGGAAGGAAGGGAGGAAGGAAGGGAGGGAGGAAAATAGATGGAGAGGGAGGGAGGGAGGGAAGGAAGGAAGGAAAATAGATGGGGAGGAAGGAAGGAAAATAGATGGAGAGGGAGGGAGGGAGGGAGAAGGAAGGAAAAATAGATGGGGAGGGAGGGAGGAAGGAAGGAAAATAGATGGAGAGGGAGGGAAGGAAGGAAGGAAGGAAGGAAGGAAGGAAGGAAGGAAGGAAATAGATGGAGAGGAGGGAGGGAAGGGAGGGAGGAAGGAAGGAAGGAAGGAGGGAGGGAGGGAGGGAGGAAGGGAGGGAGGGAGGAAGGAAGGAAAATAGATGGAGAGGGAGGGAAGGAAGGAAGGAAGGAAGGAAGGAAGGAAAATAGATGGAGAGGGAGGGAAGGAAGGGAGGGAGGGAGGGAGGAAGGGAGGGAGGGAGGGAGGGAGGAAGGAAGGAAGGAAAATAGATGGAGAGGGAGGGAGGGAAGGAAGGAAGGAAAGAAGGAAGGAAAATAGATGGGGAGGAAGGAAGGAAGGAAGGAAGGAAGGAAGGAAGGAAGGAAGGAAGGAAGGAAGGAAGGAAGGGAGGGAGGGAGGGAGGAAGGAAGGAAAATAGATGGAGAGGGAGGGAAGGAAGGAAGGAAGGAGGAGGAAGGAAGGAAGGAAGGAAGGAAGGAAGGAAGGAAGGAAGGAAGGAAGGGAAGGAAGGAAAATAGATGGAGAGGGAGGGAGGGAGGGAGGAAGGAAGGAAGGAAGGAAAATAGATGGAGAGGGAGGGAGGGAAGGAAGGGAGGGAGGAAGGGAGGGAGGGAGGAAGGAAGGAAAATAGATGGAGAGGGAGGGAGGGAAGGAAGGAAGGAAAATAGATGGGGAGGGAAGGAAGGAAAATAGATGGAGAGGGAGGGGAAGGAAGGGAGGGAGGGAGGGAGGAAGGAAGGAAGGAAGGAAGGAAGGAAGGAAGGAAGAAGGAAGGAAGGAAGGAAGGAAGGAAGGAATGGAAGGAAGGAAGGAAGGAAGGAAGGAAGGAAGGAAAATAGATGGGGAGGGAGGGAAGGAAGGAAAATAGATAGAGGAAGGTGGAAAGAAAGCAACTTTAAGTGCATTCTCCAAGCTGCTGACTTACTTGGAGAAGTGCTTTAAAGAGAGAACTGCCTTCTCCAAGCTGGCCAATGAGCAGTGGTGCCTTTGAGAGCCACATAATGTGTGTGTGAAAGAGCCGCATGTGGCTCCACGACACCTCTGCATCCCGACTCCTCTCTTTGCAGCCCCCCCTCCCACCTTCGGGCTGGGCCACGAGGACTCAGCAATGGCCATTCCTACTTGTATCTAACAAAGGGGACACCTTGACTCTCCAAGGCGTTCCCCCCCGTTTTAAGTTGTCGCTGGACTCGAATGCAGCTCTTCTACCGCACGACCCGGCTACCTTCTGGAATAGTTTGGGGTTAGTAAAAGCATCCCGGAGCAGAGGAGCAAGCGAGATCAACCCATCGCCCGAGAGGCGCAGCCGTACCCGAGACCCGCCACCATGCGGGTGAAAGCGACGCCACCAGTTCAACAGCAAGGCTCTCTTACCTTGCCGGGGGGAGGAAAGCAAATGCCAATGAGCATGGTGCCACCTAGTGGCCGAGACCTGCAAGACACAGTTCCAAAAAGCTGAACTGCCCAGTGGGAGCTGAATTCGGGTTCTCGTTTGCAGAAGCGATCGCAGCCGGCCGAATGCTGGTGTGAACTGCCAGGTGGTTTCCAAACAGCCCTACGCAACGGCCGAGAGGGCGGAAGCCTCCGGCTCAAATTTTGACACTGACAAAAACTCACTAGTTGGTTTTTGGCAGAGGTCTGCTGTTGCTCTGGCTTACAAAACCTCGTGTTGAAAGAAATGCTGCTAGCCCTTAAGATACCACTGGAGTGTTATTACGCCAGGTTAGTACAGCTACAGGAGCCCCGTGGCGCAGAGCTGTAAAGCTGCAGTACTGGAGTCCGAGCTCTCTGCTCACGACCTGAGTTCGATCCCGGCGGAAGCTAGGTTCAGGTAAATGGCTCAAGGTCGACTCCGCCTTCCATCCTTCCGAGGTTGGTCAAATGAGGACCCAGCTTGCTGGGGGGAAAGTGTAGATCAGGGGTGGCCAACAGTGGCTCTCCAGATGTTTTTTGCCTAAAACTCCCATCAGCCCCAGCCAGCATGGCCAATGGGAGTTGTAGGCAAAAAAAAAACATCTGGAGAGCTACCGTCGATCACCCCTGGTGTAGATGACCGGGGAAGGCAATGGCAAACCACCCCGTCGAAAGTCTGCCGTAAAAATGTTGGGATGCGACGTCACCCCAGAGTCGGAACGACCGGCGCTTGCACAGGGGACTGCCTTGACCTTTTAAAATCGCTAATAAAGATCAACCACAGCTAAGCCTCCTCATGTATCGAACCCACTATTCAACGCGACCCAACAAAACTGTTCCCGTGGAAGGTATTTAAGCTTCTCCGATGCCAAGTGCCTCCCACTGCGAGTGTGCCGGGAAAAAAAAGGAAGAGTAAATTTTAAAAATTGAAAAGGAAAAGTCATGCATTCTGCTTTGCCAGGATCAAGTCGCCGGAGAGTATTGGACAGAAACAGATCTGTCCGCTCTGCAGAATCCAAAGTACAAAAATCACCGGGCCTTACCTGAAAAGATCAGTTTCTCTTTCATGATGTTGACATCCCGGCTGGACCTCCGCACCGCCGCGCTCAGCATGATCTGCTCAGGGTTGTACGTCCGGATGCTACCCAGGCGCCACCTGCAACGGAAATGCACAACATCAGGGACATCCCCCCCGATCTTTCTGGCGCCATTTCCACCCTCTGAGATGAGTGGTCGCCTAGCTGACCCGTACTATGTGCCCCTCTACTGGCTGGTACACACACACACACACACAGAAACACACACATGAAAGATTAGTTAGTGCTTTGTCCTACAAGCGCAGGGCCTCAGTATGTTCCCTAGCCACATCTGGATAGGAAGTCAACAAAGAAAATATATTTATTCTTTTAAACCCTGGCTTTCTCCTAAACGGGGGAACCCAAGGTGGCATCCATAAATGTCTTCTCTTCCGTTTTAGGCTGAGAGCATGGAAGAGCAGAAGAAAATTAGAGAAGCCATGTTGGATCAGGCCCATGGCCCATCCAGTCCAACACTCTGTGTCACATAAGAACATAAGAGAAGCCATGTTGGATCAGGCCAGTGGCCCATCCAGTCCAACACTCTGTGTCACATAAGAACATAAGAGAAGCCATGTTGGATCAGGGCAGTGGCCCATCCAGTCCAACACTCTGTGTCACATAAGAACATAAGAGAAGCCATGTTGGATCAGGCCAATGGCCCATCCAGTCCAACACTCTGTGTCACATAAGAACCTAAGAGAAGCCCTGTTGTATCAGGCCAGTGGCCCATCCAGTCCAACACTCTGTGCCACATAAGAACCTAAGAGAAGCCCTGTTGTATCAGGTCAGTGGTCCATCCAGTCCAACACTCTGTGTCACATAAGAACCTAAGAGAAGCCCTGTTGTATCAGGCCAGTGGCCCATCCAGTCCAACACTCTGTGCCACATAAGAACCTAAGAGAAGCCCTGTTGTATCAGGTCAGTGGTCCATCCAGTCCAACACTCTGGTGTCACATAAGAACCTAAGAGAAGCCCTGTTGTATCAGGTCAGTGGTCCATCCAGTCCAACACTCTGTGTCACATAAGAACCTAAGAGAAGCCCTGTTGTATCAGGCCAGTGGCCCATCCAGTCCAACACTCTGTGCCACATAAGAACGTAAGAGAAGCCCTGTTGGATCAGGCCAGTGGCCCATCCAGTCCAACACTCTGTGTCACATAAGAACCTAAGAGAAGCCCTGTTGTATCAGGCCAGTGGCCCATCCAGTCCAACACTCTGTGCCACATAAGAACGTAAGAGAAGCCCTGTTGGATCAGGCCAGTGGCCCATCCAGTCCAACACTCTGTGTCACATAAGAACATAAGAGAAGCCATGTTGGATCAGGCCAGTGGCCCATCCAGTCCAACACTCTGTGTCACATAAGAACATAAGAGAAGCCATGTTGGATCAGGGCAGTGGCCCATCCAGTCCAACACTCTGTGTCACATAAGAACATAAGAGAAGCCATGTTGGATCAGGCCAATGGCCCATCCAGTCCAACACTCTGTGTCACATAAGAACCTAAGAGAAGCCCTGTTGTATCAGGCCAGTGGCCCATCCAGTCCAACACTCTGTGCCACATAAGAACGTAAGAGAAGCCCTGTTGGATCAGGCCAGTGGCCCATCCAGTCCAACACTCTGTGTCACATAAGAACCTAAGAGAAGCCCCTGTTGTATCAGGTCAGTGGTCCATCCAGTCCAACACTCTGTGTCACATAAGAACCTAAGAGAAGCCCTGTTGTATCAGGCCAGTGGCCCATCCAGTCCAACACTCTGTGCCACATAAGAACGTAAGAGAAGCCCTGTTGGATCAGGCCAGTGGCCCATCCAGTCCAACACTCTGTGTCACATAAGAACCTAAGAGAAGCCCTGTTGTATCAGGTCAGTGGTCCATCCAGTCCAACACTCTGTGTCACATAAGAACCTAAGAGAAGCCCTGTTGTATCAGGCCAGTGGCCCATCCAGTCCAACACTCTGTGCCACATAAGAACGTAAGAGAAGCCCTGTTGGATCAGGCCAGTGGCCCATCCAGTCCAACACTCTGTGTCACATAAGAACCTAAGAGAAGCCCTGTTGTATCAGGTCAGTGGTCCATCCAGTCCAACACTCTGTGTCACAGAAGAACATAAGAGAAGCCCTGTTGGATCAGGCTAGTGGCCCCTCCAGTCCAACACTCTGTGTCACAAAAGAACATAAGAGAAGCCATGTTGGATCAGGCCAGTGGCCCATCCAGTCCAACACTCTGTGTCACATAAGAACATAAGAGAAGCCATGTTGGATCAGGCCAGTGGCCCATCCAGTCCAACACTCTGTGTCACAAAAGAACATAAGAGAAGCCCTGTTGGATAAGGCCAATGGCCATCCAGTCCAACACTCTGTGTCACATAAGAACATAAGAGAAGCCCTGTTGGATCAGGCCAATGGCCCCTCCAGTCCAACACTCTGTGTCACATAAGAACATAAGAAAAGCCATGTTGGATCAGGCCAATGGCCCATCCCGTCCAACACTCTGTGTCACATAAGAACATAAGAGAAGCCCTGTTGGATCAGGCCAGTGGCCCCTCCAGTCCAACACTCTGTGTCACGTAAGAACATAAGAGAAGCCATGTTGGATCAGGCCAATGGCCCCTCCAGTCCAACACTCTGTGTCACATAAGAACATAAGAGAAGCCATGTTGGATCAGGCCAGTGGCCCATCCAGTCCAACACTCTGTGTCACATAAGAACATAAGAGAAGCCATGTTGGATCAGGCCAGTGGCCCTCCAGTCCAACACTCTGTGTCACATAAGAACATAAGAGAAGCCCTGTTGGATCATTTCAATGTGTTGGTATTGACCTTTAAAGCCCTTTATGGTCAGGGACCTGTTTATTTGCGGGACCGCCTTTCCCCATATATCCCCCAGAGAGCACTGCATTCAGGGACAAAAAATCTGCTGTCCACTGCTGGACAAGGAAGGAGAGCCCACCTCCTGAGGAAGCCTGTTCCACTGAGGAACTGCTCTAAATTCACAGATACCTCCCCCTAAATTCACAGGATCCGCATTGCTGTCAGATGGCTTTCTAGCCACCGCTTGACACGAGCCAGGGCCTTCTCGGTGGCAGCACCAGAGTTACGGAATGCTCTCCCGGAGGCCATAAGGGCCCTGCGGGACCTTCCTACCTTCCGCAGGGCCTGTAAGACCGAATTGTTTCAACAGGCCTTCGATGCTTAAACCGAGAGAGAGCTGCCCCCTGACATCAGCTAGAGTTCCCGGTGACCAACCGTCTGAAAAGCAGAACCGCCAACATAGTAACGGTGCAGCACCGTGGAATAGTTTTTAAATTTTAATTGTATTAATGTTTTATAGATTTTATTGACTTATTGTTTTAAATCGTGTAAACGACTGTCGTAAGCCGCCCTGAGTCCGCTTGCAGAGAGGGCGGGATAAAAGGCTAATGTAAATAAAGAAACAAACACATTTTTGTCTTAGCTTGACCCCAGAGCACACCAATTGATGCAGGAGGCTCACAACTTTAATGCCAGGAGCTCACAAAGTAGAATTTTTGCTCACAAGACTCTGCAGCATAGACCACCCATCCAAAGATTCACAGAATCATAGTTAGAAGAGACCTCTAAGGTCATCTCGTCCAACCCCCGGCACCATGCAGGAAACTCACAGATACCTCCCCCTAAATTCACAGGATCCGCACTGCTGTCAGAGGGCCATCTAGCCTCTGCTTAAAAACCTCCAAGGAAGGAGAGCCCACCTCCCGAGGAAGCCTGTTCCACTGAGGAACCGCTCTAAACTCACAGATACCTCCCCCTAAATTCACAGGATCCGCATTGCTGTCAGATGGCCCTCTAGCCTCTGTTTAAAAACCTCCAAGGAAGGAGAGCCCAGCAGCTCCCGAGGGAGCCTGTTCCACTGAGGAACCGCTCTAACGGTCAGATGTGACCGTTCACATGCGCATGTCAATTTCCGACAGGAGTGGGTGGATCCTATTTGAAGCTTCCAAAGTCGGAAATTGACACGCACACGTGAATCTTTGGATAGACGGTGCATTTTGAATGGACAATGTATTTTGAAAAGATTTTGTATTTGAACTTGTAACCGATTATTAATTGCAATTTGTGAAACATATCGGAATTTTGTTAATAAGTTTCTGTCTTATAGCTGTTTTGCTTTAAGAGGGTGAATGATATTATGGGTAACTTTTCCCTTTTCAAGTGTTATTTTGTTAATACTCCAGTTTTTTATAGGATGGCAACCTTAGAACAGCCCCCTATGTCAGGGGTGGCCAAGGGTAGCTCTCCCGATGTTTTTTGCCTACAACTCCCATCAGCCCCAGCCAGCATGGCCAATGGCTGGGGCTGATGGGAGTTGTAGGGAAAAAACATCTGAAGAGCTACCCTTGGCCACCCCTGCCCTATGCCAAGAACACAAGTAAGACCCAGCTCCTAAATTGACTTCCCTAGTTCCGCTTAGCAGGCATTTAAAGCAATCTAACATTCTTAGCAGGCATTTAAAGCAATCTAATCTGGGAATTATTAGGAAGGGAACTGAAAACAAATCAGCCAGTATCATAATGCCCCTGTATAAATCGATGGTGCGGTCTCATTTGGAGTACTGTGTGCAGTTCTGGTCGCCGCACCTCAAAAAGGATATTATAGCATTGGAGAAAGTCCAGAAAAGGGCAACTAGAATGATTAAAGGGCTGGAACACTTTCCCTATGAAGAAAGGTTGAAACGCTTAGGGCTCTTTAGCTTGGAGAAACGTCGACTGAGGGGTGACGTGATAGAGGTTTACAAGATAATGTGTGGGATGGAGAAAGTAGAGAAAGAACTTTTCTCCCTTTCTCACAATACAAGAACTCGGGGGCATTCGATGAAATTGCTGAGCAGACAGGTTAAAACGGATAAAAGGAAGTACTTCTTCACCCAAAGGGTGATTAACATGTGGAATTCACTGCCACAGGAGGTGGTGGCGGCCACAAGCATGGCCACCTTCAAGAGGGGTTTAGATAAAAATATGGAGCAGAGGTCCATCAGTGGCTATTAGCCACAAAAAAAAATTGCCACTGTGTGACACAGAGTGTTGGACTGGATGGGCCATTGGTCTGATCCATCATGGCTTCTCTTATATTCTTATGTGACACAGAGTGTTGGACTGGATGGGCCATTGGCCTGATCCAACATGGCTTCTCTTATGTTCTTATGTGACACAGAGTGTTGGACTGGATGGGCCGTTGGCCTGATCCAACATGGCTTCTCTTATGTTCTTATGTGACAGAGTGTTGGACTGGATGGGCCACTGGCCTGATCCAACGTGGCTTCTCTTCTGTTCTTATGTGACACAGAGTGTCGGACTGGATGGGCCACTGGCCTGATCCAACATGGCGTCTCTTATGTTCTTATGTGACACAGAGTGTTGGACTGGATGAGCCACTAGCCTGATCCAACATGGCTTCTCTTATGTTCTTATGTGAAACAGAGTGTTGGACTGGATGGGCCACTGGCCTGATCCAACATGGCTTCTCTTATGTTCTTAGGTGACACAGAGTGTTGGACTGGATGCGGCATTGGCCTGATCCAACATGGCTTCTCTTATGTTCTTATTATTCCATCCGCAAAGGAGCCAGACGAGAAACTTAAGACCCAGCTAAATGCCTGAGGCTGAAAAATGAGCTGCTTGGAAAATGTCCCTTGGGGATGCCGGGGGAGGAAGGAGGCGGGAGATGGGGAGTAGGGTTGCGAGATCCAGGTTGGGAAACTTCTTCCTGGAGAACAAAGTTGGGAGTCCAGTCGCACCTTGAAGACCAACCAAATTTTATGCCGAATGTAAGCTTGTGTACGCCTGCATACTTCATCAGACAATGGAATGGGTTGCAGTGAGCAGAGCTACACAGAGCTGGTGGGGAGCGGTTAGGAATGTTTATGAAGCATTCCCCACTCCTCCACTTGCAGCTACTGGGATGGCCTTGGGTTAGCCATAGCTCTTGCAGGAGTTGTCCTTGAAAGGGCAGCTGCTGCGAGAGGAAGACGACTGCAGGTTTATACTCCGCCCTCCTCTCTGAATCAGAGCAGCTTACAATTTTTTATCTCTTCTCCCCCCACAACAGACACCCTGTGAGGTGGGTGGGGCTGAGAGGGCTCTCACAGCTGCTGCGAGTGGAGGAGTGGGGAATCAAACCCGGTTCTCCCAGATAAGAGTCCACACGTTTAACCACTACACCAAACTGGCTCTCAGCCCCACCTACCTCACAGAAGAAGAAGATGATGATATTGGATTTATATCCCGCCCTCCACTCCAAAGAGTCTCAGAGCGGCTCACAATCTCCTTTACCTTCCTCCCCCACAACAGACACCCAGTGAGGTGGGTGGGGCTGAGAGAGCTCTCCCAGCAGCTGCCCTTTCAAGGACAACCTCTGCCAGAGCTATGGCTGACCCAAGGCCATGCTAGCAGGTGCAAGTGGAGGAGTGGGGAATCAAACCCAGTTCTCCCAGATAAGAGTCCGCACATTTAACCACTACACCAAACTGGCTCTCAGCCCCACCTACCTCACAGAAGAAGATGATGATGATATTGGATTTATATCCCCCCCCCCACTCCGAAGAGTCTCAGAATAGCTCACAATCTCCTTTCCCTTCCTCCCCCACAACAGACACCCTGTGAGGTAGATGAAGATATTGGATTTATATCCTGCCCTCCCCTCCGAAGAGTCTCAGAGCGGCTCACAATCTCCTTTACCTTCCTCCCCCACAACAGACACCCAGTGATGTGGGTGGGGCTGGAGAGGGCTCTCACAGCAGCTGCCCTTTCAAGGACAACCTCTGCCAGAGCTATGGCTGACCCAAGGCCATTCCAGCAGCTGCAAGTGGAGGAGGGGGGAATCAAACCCAGTTCTCCCAGATGAAAGAGCTCTGGCTGAGCCAAGGCCATTCCAGCAGGTGCAAGTGGAGGAGGGGGGAATCAAACCCGGTTCTCCCAGATAAGAGAGCTCTGGCTGACCCAAGGCCATTCCAGCAGGTGCAAGTGGAGGAGGGGGGAATCAAACCCGGTTCTCCCAGATAAGAGAGCTCTGGCTGACCCAAGGCCATTCCAGCAGGTGCAAGTGGAGGAGGGGGGAATCAAACCCGGTTCTCCCAGATAAGAGAGCTCTGGCTGACCCAAGGCCATTCCAGCAGGTGCAAGTGGAGGAGGGGGGAATCAAACCCGGTTCTCCCAGATAAGAGAGCTCTGGCTGACCCAAGGCCATTCCAGCAGGTGCAAGTGGAGGAGGGGGGAATCAAACCCG
This sequence comes from Heteronotia binoei, assembly GCF_032191835.1. NCBI lineage: Eukaryota > Metazoa > Chordata > Lepidosauria > Squamata > Gekkonidae > Heteronotia > Heteronotia binoei. The sequence continues at coordinate 191,630,736 of NC_083225.1, forward strand.
GTTCTCCCAGATAAGAGAGCTATGGCTGACCCAAGGCCATTCCAGCAGGTGCAAGTGGAGGAGGGGGGAATCAAACCCGGTTCTCCCAGATAAGAGAGCTCTGGCTGACCCAAGGCCATTCCAGCAGGTGCAAGTGGAGGAGTGGGGAATCAAACCCGGTTCTCCCAGATAAGAGTCCGTTCACTTCACCACTGCACCAAACTGGCACAGGGTGTGGGGCGAGTAGGAGATTGTGAGCCGCTGTGAGGCTCTAATTCAGAGGAAAGGGCAGGGTATAAATCTGCAGTCGTCTTCTTCTCAGGGAATTTTGTTGTTTTTTGGGCCAGCTTCTTCCTTGGTGAGTTTTACTCTCTATTAATTCTTCTCTATTTTTATCCTTTCTCCCCTAGGGTTGGCAACCTTCCAGTGGTTACACAACCAAAAGGGACCCTGGGAAAATAGACTGCAAATCTAGGAACCCAAATCTCTTGCCACAAGCACTCCATCACAGCCTGGCTGACATTTCGTTCGCATTGATCGCATGATTAATGCGAGCGAAATGTCAGCAACGGCTACGACATTCCGCGAAGGAAACGATACGAGATTAGCATCGACGTCCAGAGAAAATACACTGCATCGGATACTCCACGCTGACGGAGACGTCAAAAACTGAAGGAACGCAGCGTCCACCAACTTCCTTTTGGATTGACGACTAAATCAAAATATCTCCTGGGAGAAGGTTTACCCAAAACGGAGCAATAAGGACCGGTAATCCAATTGGATTCATTTTTGGACAGTAGGAGTGAAGACTTGAGCCTCACTCGAGGTGCCACCAGGAGGTCCATCAGCGGGAGGGCTTCTAGTGTCCTTGCCCCACTGATGGACCTCCTGATGGCACCTGGGTTTTCTGGCCACTGTGTGACACAGTGTGTTGAACTGGATGGGCCACAGGCCTGATCCAACATGGCTTCTCTTCTGTTCTTATGTGACACAGAGTGTTGGACTGGATGGGCCATTGGCCTGATCCAACAGGGCTTCTCTTATGTTCTTATGTGACATAGAGTGTTGGACTGGAGGGGCCATTGGCCTGATCCAACATGGCTTCTCTTATGTTCTTATGTGACACAGAGTGTTGGACTGGATGGGCCATTGGCCTGATCCAACAGGGCTTCTCTTATGTTCTTATGTGACATAGAGTGTTGGACTGGAGGGGCCACAGGCCTGATCCAACATGGCTTCTCTTCTGTTCTTATGTGACACAGAGTGTTGGACTGGATGGGCCATTGGCCTGATCCAACAGGGCTTCTCTTATGTTCTTATGTGACATAGAGTGTTGGACTGGAGGGGCCATTGGCCTGATCCAACATGGCTTCTCTTCTGTTCTTATGTGACACAGAGTGTTGGACTGGATGGGCCATTGGCCTGATCCAACAGGGCTTCTCTTATGTTCTTATGTGACATAGAGTGTTGGACTGGAGGGGCCACTGGCCTGATCCAACATGGCTTCTCTTATGTTCTTATGTGACACAGAGTGTTGGACTGGAGGGGCCATTGGCCTGATCCAGCATGGCTTCTCTTATGTTCTTATGTGACAGAGTGTTGGACTGGATGGGCCACAGGCCTGATCCAACATGGCTTCTCTTATGTTCTTATGTGACACAGTGTTGGACTGGATGGGCCACAGGCCTGATCCAACATGGCTTCTCTTATGTTTTTATGTCTGGGGCAGTGATGCTCTGTATTCTTGGTGCTTCAGGGGGTACAGTGAGAGGGCTTCTAGTGTCCTGGCCCCACTGATGGACCTCCTGATGGTACCTGGGTTTTTTGTGACACAGAGTGTTGAACTGGATGGGCCACTGGCCTGATCTAAAATGGCTTCTCTTATGTTCTTGTTCTTATGCTTGGATGTGTTCATACACACACATATATATGGAGTACTCAATAGAGAAACTGTAGAAATAGCAATGTGAACCTTGGTGGATGGTGATATTTTATATTTGCATTTGAGTGCAATATTGAAAGAATTCAGAAGAAGATATTGGATTTATATCTGCCCTATACCCTGAATCTCAGTCTCAGAGCAGTCACAATCTCCTTTACAGACACCCTGTGAGGTGGGTGGGGCTGAGAGCGCTCTTACAGCAGCTGCCCTTTCAAGGACAACTTCTGCGAGAGCTCTGGCTGACCCAAGGCCATTCCAGCAGCTGCAAGTGGAGGAGTGGGGAATCAGACCTGGTTCTCTCAGATAAGAGAGCTCTGGCTGACCCAAGGCCATTCCAGCAGCTGCAAGTGGAGGAGGGGGGAATCAAACCCAGTTCTCCCAGATAAGAGAGCTCTGGCTGACCCAAGGCCATTCCAGCAGCTGCAAGTGGAGGAGTGGGGGAACCAAACCCGGTTCTCCCAGATAAGAGAGCTCTGGCTGACCCAAGGCCATTCCAGCAGGTGCAAGTGGAGGAGTGGGGAATCAAACCCGGTTCTCCCAGATAAGAGAGCTCTGGCTGACCCAAGGCCATTCCAGCAGGTGCAAGTGAAGGAGTGGGGAATCAAACCCGGTTCTCCCAGATAAGAGAGCTCTGGCTGACCCAAGACCATTCCAGCAGGTGCAAGTGGAGGAGTGGGGAATCAAACCCGGTTCTCCCAGATAAGAGAGCTCTGGCTGACCCAAGGCCATTCCAGAAGATGCAAGTGGAGAATGGGGGAATCAAACCCAGTTCTATCAGATAAGAGAGCTCTGGCTGACCCAAGGCCATTCCAGCAGCTGCAAGTGAAGGAGTGGGGAATCAAACCCAGTTCTCCCAGATAAGAGAGCTATGGCTGACCCAAGGCCATTCCAGCAGCTGCAAGTGGAGGAGTGGGGAATCAAACCCGGTTCTCCCAGATAAGAGTCCGCGCACTTCACCACTGCACCAAACTGGCTCTCTCGAGGTTTAAACACAAGAATTTCAGTAAAAAAAATTATTTGGTACATTGAGTTGTCGGCACTGTGAGATATTTGGTTTCTAAGCCTTCAGGTGGCAGCTGGAAAACTCCTGGGATTACAAATCATCTCTAGGTGACAAGAGATCACCTCTGCTTGGAGAAAATGGCTGCTTTGGAAAGGTGGTCTTCTATGGCATCAGACCTCACTGAACTTCCTCCCCTCAATCAGAACTCACAGAAGCCCCTCCCCTCCTCAAACCCCGCTCTCCTCAGCCTCAAGTCCCACGGCTGCTCCACGCTTGAAGGGGGTAGGTGTCAAGGAAGGGGGTGTGGGAGGAAGAGATCCCTACAAGGTTTGTCCCGTCTGTGACTAATCTGTGTAGCCCCGCATCGTTCCAGGACAGCATCTGTTGCTATGTCAACCCCACCACCAACCCCTGAGTCCAGAAAAGCTAGAAAGAGCTCGGAGGTTGGGTTGGGTCAGGGAACTTAACCGCCTCCCACCCAACGCTTGCTAAAACAGAATAATCCCTGGACATTTCAGCAGTTACGAGGTCCTGGTTTGTGTCCTTGCTGTGGAGAAGTTGAGAAGATTGGCACGTCATGAGAAGGCAGGAAAGAGAGGCGGGGAGGGGGAACATGCCGAAAAGCGCGGGGATGTGCGGAAGCAGCTCGGATGAGGCGAGAGAAGGTGAAATCTGCCGAAGCTCTAGCCACTAGCCACCGCCACCACTAGCAGCCGGTGGGGCTGGGGAACAGTGCCCTTTCAGCGTTCGTGATCCGTTTCCTTCGTGGGGAACAGTTCCGTACAGAGGAGGAAACAGCTATACCCACAAAGGGCTTTTTGTAGCAGGAACTCCTTTGCATATTAGGCCACCCCCCCACCCCCCCGGATGTAGCCAATCCTCCTGGATCTTACAGTAGGCCCCGGACTAAGAGCCCTGTAAGCTCTCGGAGGACTGGCTGATTCAGGGAGGTGTGGCCCAGGGGTGGAATTCTAGCAGAAGCTCCTTTGCATATTAGGCCACACCTCTCTGATGTAGCCAATCCTCCTGGAGCTTACAGTAGGCCCTGTTAAGAAGAGTCCTGTAAGCTCCAAGAGGATTGGCTACATCAGAGGTGGGTGGCCCAGGGGTGGAATTCTAGCAGAAGCTCCTTTGCATATTAGGCCACACCTCTCTGATGTAGCCAATCTTCCTGGAGCTTACAGTAGGCCTTGTTAAGAAGAGTCCTGTAAGCTCCAAGAGGACTGGCTACATCAGGGGTGTGTGGCCCAGGGGTGGAATTCTAGCAGAAGCTCCTTTGCATATTAAGCCACATCCCCTGATGTAGCCAATTCTCCTGGAGCTTACAGTAGGCCCAGTACTAAGAGCCCTGTAAGTTCTCGGAGGATTGGCTGCATCAGGGGTGTGTGGCCTAATATGCAAAGGAGTTCCTGCTACCGAAAAGAAGCCCTGGACCCACATATCATTTCCACATATATTTGGCTCTTTTGTGTGTGTGGTGGGGGAAGGGGGGTTGCAACCGGGACTCCCCGAGGGCCTTCAAAAGCAGCGGTTCTCGCAGTTTAGGAAACGAAAGACCCCCGTGTTGATTTAAAATTGTTCATGGATTCCCCGCGTGCCTTCCCCCTTCCTGCCCCAAACGCCTTTTTCAAAGCGTGTCTGGCAGGCCGGAAGTATAAGCCCCGTGAAGCCTTCAGCCCCGTCGCGTCCCCCAAATGACCCATTGACACCTCGATCGGCTACAGCTTTAAAACATTTTCCTCCAGCTTGCTTTGATTGTCTCTACGTGACCGACAAGGGCGGCTGGTTCTGTACGGTTGCAACTCCGACAGCTCTGACCCAATTTCTAACCCATCTCACCCTTTATTTGAAAAGGACTTTGCATTGAAAACAAATCGGGGCTTTTTTTGTAGCAGGAACACCTTTGCGTGTTAGACCACACACACCCTCCCCTCGCCCGATATAGCCAGTCCTCCTGGAGTTTACAGTAGGCCTTGTATGAAGAGGCCCGTAAGCTCTTGGAGGATGGGCTACATCAGGAGGGTGTGGCCTAATATGCAAAGCCCTGTTAAAAAAAACCCTGGTATTAGGCCACACACCCCTGATGTAGCCAATCCTCCTGGAGCTTACAGCAGGCCCTGTACGAAGAGCCCTGTAAGCTCTTGGAGGATGGGCTACATCAGGAGGGTGTGGCCTAATATGCAAAGGAGGTCCTGCTACAAAAAAGCCCCGGTATTAGGCCACACCCTCCTGATGTAGCCAGTCCTCCTGGAGCTTACAGTAGGCCCTGTAGGAAGAGCCCTGTAAGCTCTTGGAGGATTGGCTACATCAGGGAAGTGCGGCCTAATATGTAAAGGAATTCCTGCTACAAAAAAAAGCCCTAGAAAACATGAAGGGAATTCCTTTTTTGCTAACAACTTCCAAATGCAAGTTAACAGAGGGCTCCCCAAACATGATGCCAGCAGGCACCGTGGCATATGCCGACACCTTTCCTGCCACCTTTCCTGTTTTTTACAAAACGGGCAGGCCTTTTGCCCAGCAAAAGCCTTCTGCTCGGCCCTTGGAGACGTGTGATTGGCTGTGCAGATTTTTAAAAACAATAACTGGGCGGCAGCTGCTGCCGCAACACAAGGGTCTTCCCCGTGAAAGTAAGTTGTGGCAACCGTTTTCCAGCCGGCTCTTCCTTCTGCAGCAGCTGTTTTGTGGCAGCTCTCCCTATGATGCAAGACTTCCAAAGGTGCTTGCAGGCTGGGCACCCCCCCTGGGTTAGCCAAACAAGGTGGGACGGGCCTGACAAGAAAAGCTTGTGGAAGCTGCTTGCAGAAGCAGAAAAAACACCTTTCTAGCTGTTTGCGGAAATTGCTTGAGGAAGCAGAAAAAAACTCCTTCTAGCTGCTTGCGGAAGCTGCTTGCAGAACCAGAAAAAAAACCCCTTCTAGCCGCTTGCGGAAGCTGCTTGCAGAAGCAGAAAAAACCCCTTATAGCCGCTTGTGGAAGCTCCTTGCAGAAGCAGAAAAAAACTCCTTCTAGCTGCTTGCAGAGGCTGCTTGTAGAAGCAGGAAAAAACCCTTCTAGCTGCTTGCAGAAGCAGAAAAAACCCCTTCTAGCCACTTGCGGAAGCTGCTTGCAGAAACAGAAAAAAACCCTTCTAGCCGCTTGCGGAAGATGCTTGTAGAAGCAGAAAAAACCCCTTCTAGCCGCTTGTGGAAGCTCCTTGCAGAAGCAGAAAAAACCCCTTCTAGCCGCTTGCAGAAGCTGCTTGCAGAAGCAGAAAAAAACTCCTTCTAGCTGCTTGCGGAAGCTGCTTGCAGAAGCAGAAAAAAAAACCCCTTCTAGCTGCTTGCGGAAGCTGCTTGTAGAAGCAGGAAAAAACCCTTCTAGCTGCTTGCAGAAGCAGAAAAAACCCCTTCTAGCCGCTTGCGGAAGCTGCTTGTAGAAGCAGAAAAAACCCCTTCTAGCCGCTTGTGGAAGCTCCTTGCAGAAGCAGAAAAAAAACCCTTCTAGCTGCTTGTGGAAGCTGCTTGCAGAAGCAGAAAAAAACCCCTTCTAGCCGCTTGCGGAAGCTGCTTGCAGAAGCAGAAAAAAACACCCTTCTAGCCGCTTGCAGAAGCAGAAAAAACACCCTTCTAGCCGCTTGCGGAAGCAGAAAAAACACCCTTCTAGCCCCCACCCTCTGCCCCACAGGAGGGCATTTTCTTTCTAACCACATTGGCACTCCTTGCCAACCTTTCTGAGATCAACATCTGGAGTTCAACTGAAAACAGCCCTCAACTACTATTGTCTATGGATGTAGGGTGGCATCCTCCTATCGCACTGGGAAATAAGAGTGAATACCAGTTCAGTTTTACGCCGGAAGTAACTTTGATAGGTGTGTTAGGAAAAATCCTCTTTGGCACTACCCAGTCAGCAGAGACTGGTGGAGCAAAGGACAGTGAAACTCCCAGAGACAGCGTTAACTGTCTGCAGTCAAAAGGTGGGTGCCTACTAGTTGTTTGGCACCCAAGCCAACCTCAGAAGCTCTAACTGTACTTAGTTTGTGGCAGCTCATCCACACGGGAAATAAGCCTCTTGGTATTGCTGCCATCGTGTAACCAATGCATGTGTGTGAACCGGGCGTAAATTTGCAGCAAGTTAGAGAAGGCAATGGGGACAAAGAGGGCTTTAAAAGAGCAAGATCACGTTTTGAAAACAGCATCAAAGAACTTTTTTTCGGAGCTGAAGTTGGAGGCACAAACCACTCTTGCACTGAATACTTTTAAAGACCATAGTAACAAGCCATCCTGAGACAATGGGTAATGAGAAGAAGAAGAAGACATATATTCCAAGAGGGCATGCCTTCTCAGTGACTCACGCAGAGTTGCAGCAAGACACTTCCTCTGAAGGTGGGCGTTTTTATCCAGTCTCTGCATTGGACGGACTGACTGATCCACACTGACTTTCCACACTGGGTGGAAAGACAGCTGCCCCCTTGCTGACTGGGAGGAGGCAATACTAAAGAAGCAAACAGAGACACAGAGGGCAGCCTCCTCGGCGACTGGGCAGCTTTGGAATCTTAGGAGATTTTTCACTTCTTGCACTGCAACAGCAGTTACCCTCGAGATGCACCCGTTTTGAGACGCAGGCTTGGATCTTGCCCAAAGCCTACCTAACCCAAGTTCCACAGCTGCATGCATGCATTTTGTGCAATAAAACTTTCAGGAGGGAGAATCTCGAGTGGTTTTCTTAGCCACTGTAAGGAATCCATCCTATGGGCGCAGACCAAATTTGCAGCCATGTCATTAAAAAAAAAGGAACAAATTAAAAAGAGGAAGGAAGGTGAGATGAGGCATCAGAAATTACCTGATTATGTGATAGCTGTAAAGATGCCAAAATGCAGCAGCGGAGAGAGAGAGAAAAAGAGAGAGAGAAAGAGAGAGAGAGGAGAGAGGAGGAACATGCAACGTCAGAGCAGTAAGTCAGAAAATAAACACGGCAAGAAGGCACCAAGAGACATCGTGGCCCGTAATTCTCCACCCTCTAGCAAAGTTAACAACGCAGCAGAGAAAAACCAAGGCATTTTCGAACCGATGACATGGAAAAGGGGAGGGGGGGGGAGAGCCCAAAGGGGGTGTGGCCTGCCCCGTCCCTTCGCTAGTCCCTTCGTACCCTGATCTCCGCCCCACAGTGGGATACTGGAAATGGGAGGCTCGCACCGTCTCCAGCAAGCAGAATCCCTGACAGAACTGTCGGGCGACGATTCCCCCTCTCTATTTCGCCCCAATCTGGTTACCATTTAGAAACGCTCACGGGCTTGCCTTCCTCGTTTGGGGACCTTCTCTTCTTTCAGGCGTGCCCCGTAACTCTGACCTCTGTTGGCTCCTGAGCTGTTTCAGCTTGCCGATCCGGTTCAAAGCGGATCCCTGGGGAACCTTGCCTTTGGTTGCCACCCCGGGCCTCTGACCATCTACTACTGCCCTGTCACAAGCTTTTAAGTCTCTCTGCTAACTAGGGCACCCAGAACTCCAAATCTGTTATTTCCTCCCCTCCACCCAGGACTAAAGTGAGGGTTACCAGAAATTTCCCGTACTTTAGAAGCCACAGGGAAGATAAAGTGAGATTTAGTTCCATGGCTTTTTTTTTTTGTAGCAGGAACTCCTTTGCATATTAGGCTACACCCCCCCCCCGATGTAGCCAATCCTCCAAGAGCTTACAGTAGGCTCTGTAAGAAGAGCCCTGTAAGCTCTTGGAGGATTGGCTACATCAGGGGAGTGTAGCCTAATATGCAAAGGAGTTCCTGCTACAAAAAAAGCCCTGTCGTATGAACATATATGAACATGTGAAACTGCCTGAATCAGACCCTCGGTCCATCAAAATCAGTATTGTCTACTCAGACTGGCAGCAGCTCTCCGGGGTCTCAAGCTGAGGTTTTTCACGCCTACTTGCCTGGACTCTTTTTAGTTGGAGATGCCGGGGATTGAACCTGGGACCTTCTGCTTGCCAAGCAGATGCTCTACCACTGAGCCACAGCCCCGTTCATGGCTCTCCAGCTGAGGTTTTTCATGCCTATTTGCCTGGACCCTTTTTAGTGGGAGATGCCAGGGACTGAACCTGGGACCTTCTGCTTGCCAAGCAGATGCTCTACCACTGAGCCACAGCCCAATTCATGGCTCTCCAGCTGAGGTTTTTCATGCCTATTTGCCTGGACCCTTTTTAGTGGGAGATGCCAGGGACTGAACCTGGGACCTTCTGCTTGCCAAGCAGATGCTCTACCACTGAGCCACAGCCCCATTCATGGCTCTCCAAGGTCTCCAGCTGAGGTTTTTCACGCCTATTTGCCTGAACCCTTTTTAGTGGGAGATGCCAGGGATTGAACCTGGGACCTTCTGCTTGCCAAGCAGATGCTCTACCACTGAGCCACAGCCCAATTCATGGCTCTCCAGCTGAGGTTTTTCATGCCTATTTGCCTGGACCCTTTTTAGTGGGAGATGCCAGGGATTGAACCTGGGACCTTCTGCTTGCCAAGCAGATGCTCTACCACTGAGCCACAGCCCCATTCATGGCTCTCCAGGGTCTCCAGCTGAGGTTTTTCATGCCTACTTGCCTGGACCCTTTTGAGTTGGAGATGCCGGGGATTGAACCTGGGACCTTCTGCTTACCAAGCAGATGCTCTGCCACTGAGCCACCGTCCCTCCCCAAAGAAGAGTAGTTCCAAAGGGTTGGTCTAGTTCCAAAGGGGGACTAAAGTGGTACACTTTGGGTATGTTCACACACACTAAATAATGCACTTTCGACCCACTTTTAAGGCACTTCCCGACGGGATTTTCTGAGTGAAATGGCAAAATCCACTTTAAAACAGTTTCTGAAGTGGACTGCAGCTGCATTATTTAGCAGGTGTGGCTGCACCGTCGATTGCCCACTGCAACCCCTAAACCTTTCCTCCTCCATAAACTCTCTGGAGGAGCCTCAAAGACCTGAACACAAATTTCAGTTGCCTCCACCCAGGAAAGGGGGGGGGGGGATCGTCAAAGCCCATCCAAACATTCAAAAAGACAAGTGGTATAGCTCTTGCAGGACTGTACCACTTTGCAGGGCATGCACGGGGCTCCTTTTAAATCCTTCTCATGTGAAAGTATGCAGAAACCCGGTAAAGCAAGAAGGAGGTCTAAGCTAAGAATCCACCTTCTTGATAGGTTAGTCTTTCACATGTGGAGAGAGCATGAGAGAGACAAGGATTTTAAGAAAATGTTCTCTTCCTCCTGACAGGGGGCATTTTGGAAGAGGTACATCCCATACAGTTCTCTGCCCCTCTGGATTCGTTCTCTGGGGTGAGTGCTCTGTTATGGGTCTAGCATTGCTATTTGCTCTGCCCCGTGTCTCTTCCGCAGTATTCCGGTAGCCCGAGACCAGGGTTTTATTTGTGGCAGGAATTCCTTTGATTAGGCCACGCCCCCCTGATGTAGCCAATCCTCCTGGAGCTTACAGAAGGCCCTGTAAGAAGAGCCCTGTAAGCTCTTGGAGGATTGGCTACATCAGGGTTGTGTGCCCTAACATGCAAAGGAGTTCCTGCCACAAAAAAAAACCCTGCCCAAGACTAAAGAACACACAATGGGAGAAGAAGAAGAAGATATTGGATTTATATACTGCCCTCCAGTTCGAATCTCAGAGCAGCTCACAATCTCCTTAATCTTCCTCCCCCGCAACAGAAACCCTGTGAGGTGGGTGGGGCTGAGAGGACTCTCACAGCAGCTGCCCTTTCAAGGACAACCTCTGCCAGAGCTATGGCTGACCCAAGGCCATCCCAGCAGCTGCAAGTGGAGGAGTGGGGAATCAAACCCGGTTCTCCCAGATAAGAGTCCGCGCACTTAACCACTGCACCAAACTGGCTCTCCAGAGACAGAGGGTTCTTTTGCGTGGGCGACTATCTGCAGGTGGATTTTTCCCTTTCACACAGTAAAATCCGACAGCAAATTGCGTGAAAAGTGGATCATTTAGTGTGTGTGTGAAAACACTCCTAACGCCTTTATGGGAAACAAGGCAGCCCTAGCTAGAGCCGATGAGACACGATCCTTCCCAATTCACTGCACCTTCTCTATGAGCGTTCGACATTCTCGCAGTTCCAGAGCGCCATGGGGTTGAGCCGTGGAGGCGGGACGACCGCGATTTCCCTCGGGCAGCTGTTTCCGCGGCCCCCTTCCGCCCCTCCCCCCAAGCCACAGCGGGGGGCGGAAGAACAAGGGCGACATAGCAAAGGAGAATCGACCTGCAGCGACTGCTACTTACTTCTGGAATATAAAAACGCCTACAATTACGGTAAATGAAATGAGATCGGCTGTTATCCAGATTAGATAGTACTCATCCAGGGGCTGGAAAACAAAAAAAGACAAAACAAAAAAAAGACAAAAGATGCCCAGACACCTTTGCGTTAGTACATCCATCGCAGGGATTATTTCTCTGTCTAAAAGGAGGGGGGGGGGAGTTGTAAAATCAGGGGTGGAATTCTAGCAGGGAGCTCCTTTGCCTATTAGGCCGCACCCCCCCCCCCCCGGATGTAGCCAATCCTCCAAGGGCTCTTTTTTTTGTTAGCTGTTGGAGGATTGGCTACGTCAGGGGGTGTGGCCCTAGACCGCTGAGTTGCTAGGAACAAAGAACCGGCCATCTTTAATATTACCTTAAACTGGCAGAACCAGCGCCAGAACAGTTTTCATTGCTGCCAGATATATATATAATATAACTAAATTATGTATTTTAACTTAACTAACTGGTTTTTATATTTTAATTTTAATTGTTAAATTTAATGTTTCTATCATTTATGTTAATGTATGAATTGTTGTGAGCCGCCCTGAGCCGCCTCGGCGGGGAGGGCGGGGTAGAAATAAAAATCTATTATTATTATTATTAATATGCAAAGGAGATCCTGCCGGAATCCCACCGCTAGTTGTACTCAGCTTTCGGATCCGATTTCTTAAACCTTCTTCCCACCTAACTATGCGTTTGGAACGGCCAAATTCTGGAAGCTGGAATAATAAAAACAAGGGAAACGAGAGACCCAATGTGCTTTATCGATACCAACTGCCCAATCTGGACTTCGGGGTGAAAAAAAAATACTCAGGCTTTTTTTTGTAGCAGGAACTCCTTTGCATATTAGGCCACACACCCCTTTATGCAGCCAATGCTCCTGGAGCTTACCCTGGGCCCTGTACGAAGAGCCCTGTAAGCTCTTGGGGGATTGGCTACATCAGGGGTGTGTGGCCTAATATGCAAAGGAGTTCCTGCTACAAAAAAGACCTGCATTTACTAGATGGGAAGAAGAAGAAGAAGATATTGGATTTATATCCCGCCCTCCACTCCGAAGAGTCTCAGAGCGGCTCACAATCTCCTGTACCTTCCTCCCCCACAACAGACACCCTGTGAGGTGGGTGGGGCTGGAGAGGGCTCTCACAGCAGCTGCCCTTTCAAGGACAACCTCTGCCAGGGCTATGGCTGACCCAAGGCCATTCCAGCAGGTGCAAGCGGAGTAGTGGGGAATCAAACCCGGTTCTCCCAGATAAGAGAGCTCTGGCTGACCCAGGGCCATTCCAGCAGGTGCAAGTGGAGGAGTAGGGAATCAAACCCAGTTCTCCCAGATAAGAGAGCTCTGGCTGACCCAAGGCCATTCCAGCAGGTGCAAGCGGAGTAGTGGGGAATCAAACCCGGTTCTCCCAGATAAGAGAGCTCTGGCTGACCCAGGGCCATTCCAGCAGGTGCAAGTGGAGGAGTGGGAAATCAAACCCAGTTCTCCCAGATAAGAGAGCTCTGGCTGACCCAAGGCCATTCCAGCAGGTGCAAGTGGAGGAGTGGGGAATCAAACTCAGTTCTCCCAGATAAGAGAGGTATGGCTGGCCCAAGGCCATTCCAGCAGCTGCAAGTGGAGGAGTGGAGAATCAAAACCCAGTTCTCCCAGATAAGAGAGCTATGGCTGACCCAAGGCCATGCTAGCAGCTGCAAGTGGAGGAGTGGGGAATCAAACCCGGTTCTCCCAGATAAGAGTCCACACACTTAACCACTACACCAAACTGGCTCTCTGGGAGGGGGGCTATGGCCAGCTGGCAGAAACAGATAAGGGTCTGCAGAACTGCCCTCCACCCATGTTGAGGTGGGGCAAAAATGGGACCTGAGACACAACTCAGAACTTAGGGAGGGATCAAACCCCCAATAGAGGTGTGAGGGATTTTTTTTTTTTTGATGGGGGAAATAACAATGGAAGCGATAATTTACAATTTAACAACTGCTACCATTTGTGGCTAGAAGGAAAGGTAACAATTTTCCGGTTCCCTGTTAGATCAAAACCTCAGGGGTAGAATTCTAGCAGGAGCTCCTTTGCACATTAGGCCACACACCCCTGATGTAGCCAATCCTCCAAGAGCTTACAAAAAAGAGCCTTGTAAGCTCTTGGAGGATTGGCGACATCAGGGAGGGTGTGGCCTCATGTGCAAAGGAGATCCTGCCGGAATTCCACCCCTAGTATCCCCTTTCATTTGCAGACCCGCCGATTAAAATCACACCCCACCCCAAAACGAATTTGAAGCAATGGTTCGATTCCTCTGTGAAATAAAACCAATGAAAAAGCCAGAGGCTCAACGAGTCTCAGAGGAAGACCGAACCGCTAGATGGCAGCCAGAAACCAACAAATTCATTAGTCCTGGCTGCTGAAGCAACCGTGTATTTGGATGGTGGACGGATGAAGCACAAATAGTGTGATGGCCGCTACTCCCCCCCGCCCCCGAAAAAGAAAGAGAGCTGCGGGTAATGAGACACATGCGTGGATTTTAAGAAAGCTCAGGGATGCTGCCTTGCTGGAATTAGATTGCATCCAACACGAGAAACTGGGTCAAAGCATATATACCAGGGGTGGCCAAACTGCGGCTCGGGAGCCACATGTGTCTCTTTCCAACAAACCGTGTGGTTCTCAAAGCCCCCCCTACCTTGGAGAAGGCATCTGTCTCTTTAAATCACTTCTTCAAGCAAAGCCAGCTGGCAACTTGGAGAGAATGTATTTAAAGCTGCTTTCATGCCGCCTCTCTCCCTCCCTCCTCCATCTATTTGCCTGCTTCCCTTCCTTGTGGCTCTCAAACGTCTGACGTTCATGTCTTGAGGCTCTGAAACATCTGGTGTTTCTTTCTATGTGGCTCTTACATCAAGCGAGTTTGGCCACCTCTGGTATATACAGTTATGGAATCTACGGGGCTGCCTTGGATCCATCTAGCTCAGCACTGGTCATTCAGATTGGCAGTAGCTTTCCAGGGCCTTGGGCAGAGAAACAGCTTCCCCTTGCACCTGTCTGAGATCCCATTTTTTTAAAAAAAAATTGGAGATGCCAGAGACTGAATGTGGGATCTTCCGTTACTGAGCTGTTTGAAACATAACTTTTCCTACAATTAACACTTGGTGCAATAGCATAGGTCAGGGGTGGCTAAACTGTGGATTGGGAGTCACATGTGGCTCTTTCACATACATTTTTTTAAAAACTTTTATTTATATCCCGCCCTCCTTGCCAAGGCAGGCTCAGGGCGGCTAACAAGAAACATTGTGTGGCTCTCAAAGCCCCCACCGCCCAGTTGGCCAGCTTGGAGAAGGCCTTGCTCTCCTGAAATCACATCTCCAAGTCCAGCAGCTTGGAAAATACATTTAAAGTTAAAAGTTGCTTTCTTTACATCTCTCCCTCTGTATCGATTTTCCTTCCTTCCATCACCTAGTATCAAGCTTGGAGAAGGCCTTTCTCTCTTTAAATCACATCTCCAAGTCCAGCAGCTTGGAAAATACATTTAAAGTTAAAAGTTGCTTTCTTTGCATCTCTCCCTCCCTATCTATTTTCCTTCCTTGCATCCATCACCTAGTTGCAAGCTTGGAGAAGGCGTTTCTCTCTTTAAATCACATCTCCAGGTCCAGCAGCTTGGAAAATACATTTAAAGTTAAAAGTTGCTTTCTTTGCATCTCTCCCTCCCTATCTATTTTCCTTCCTTGCATCCATCACCTAGTTGCAAGCTTGGAGAAGGCGTTTCTCTCTTTAAATCACATCTCCAGGTCCAGCAGCTTGGAAAATACATTTAAAGTTAAAAGTTGCTTTCTTTACATCTCTCCCTCCCTATCTATTTTCCTTCCTTCCTTCCTTCCATCACCTAGTAGCAAGCTTGGAGAAGACCTTTCTCTCTTGAAATCACATCTCCAGGTCCAGCAGCTTGGAAAATACATTTAAAGTTGAAAGTTGCTTTCTTTACATTTCTCCCTCCCTACCTATTTTCCTTCCTTCCATCACCTAGTAGCAAACTTGGAGAAGGCCTTTCTCTCTTTAAATCACTTCTCTAAGCTCAGCCAGCCAGCGGCTTGGAAAATGCATTTAAAGTTTAAGTTGCTTTCTTTCCACCTCTCCCTCCCTCCTTCCCATCTTCCTTCCTTCCTTCGATGTTCATGTCTTGGCTTTCAAAAATCTAATGTTTGTTCTACGTGGCTCTTACATTAAGCAAGTTTGGCCACCCCTGGTATGGGGGAATATTTCCCTCACCCTTCCAGCCCCCTGGGTTTGCCAGCCTCCAGGCGGGACATGCAGATTTTCTGAAATTACAACCCTAAGGGATCCGTCCCCCTGGAGAACAGAGCTGCTTTCGAGGATGAAGTCTAGGGCACTATCCTCAGTGGAGTTCCCTTCCCTTCTCAGTCTCCACCCCCAAAATCTCCAGGAATTCCCAGCTGGGAATTGGCAACCCTACCTCTCCACGAGCCCCGACATAACAATTGCTATCAGCATTCACACCAAAGAAGAAGAGATTGGATTTATATCCCTCTCTACACGCTGAATCTCAGAGTTTCAGAGCGGTCACAATCTCCTTTACCTCCCCCCCCCCACCCACAACAGACACCCTGTGAGGTAGGTGAGGCTGAGAGTGCTCTGACAGAAGCTGCCCTTTCAAGGACAACTCCTACGAGAGCTCTGGCTAACCCAAGGCCATTCCAGCAGCTGCAAGTGGAGGGGTGGGGAATCAAACCCGGTTCTCCCAGATAAGAGAGCTCTGGCTGACCCAAGGCCATTCCAGCAGCTGCAAGTGGAGGAGTGGGGAATCAAACCCAGTTCTCCCAGAGAAGAGAGCTATGGCTGACCCAAGGCCATTCCAGCAGGTGCAAGTGGAGGAGTGGGGGAATCAAACCCGGTTCTCCCAGATAAGAGAGCTATGTCTGACCCAAGGCCATTCCAGCAGCTGCAAGTGGAGGAGTGGGGAATCAAACCCGGTTCTCCCAGATAAGAGGGCTCTGGCTGACCCAAGGCCATTCCAGCAGCTGCAAGTGAAGGAGTGGGGAATCAAACCCGGTTCTCCTGGATAAGAGTCCGCGCATTTCACCACTACAGCAAATTGGCTCTCCTCGCCCCGCATGCTGTCTTCAATAGCGGGCAGCCAGTTACCTGTGGCAGCTTACCTTTGCAGAGTTGCTGAGAGAAAACTACCGCAATTACTCACCCGCCGCGACCCCGGAGTGCTCGGAATGAGCCCGGGGAAGAAATTCCGTCAAAACCAAGCTTGCTTACCATTAGCCAGAGGGGAGAAGCCAGCCGGCCAAGAGTGTGAGAGTTATCCGAGGTGACGGATTGAACGCCGGCGCACCACAGGACGGAGTAAAGCCACGGCTCGTTCACAATGTACAGGTTCACGCTCAGGTTAGCGGCTGCGTACTCCCTATCGGAGGGGGGAAAGGGCAGGTCAGAAGGGGCTCGGTGTTATAGCGTTCAGCAAAATGCAAAGCAGTAACAGTCAGCAGGGCGGTCTTGGAACGGGGAAACGGGACTGTATTCAGAGGAACAGAACAGAATAGGAGTCGAGTGGCACCTTTAAGGCCAACTTCGTTTTGTTCAGAATGCAAGCTTTCGTGGAAACTGGTATTCTGAGCCGTGGCCTACCAGCTACGTGTGGCTCTGCTCACTGCGCCGGATTCCTTGTCCGATGAAGCGTGTATAACAGAGCGCACGAAAGCTTAACGTTCTGAATAAAACAAAGTTGGGCTGAAAGGTGCCGCCTGACTCCTATTTTGTTCTGCTGCTTCAGACCAACACGGCTGACTACTTGGATCTATTAAGAGGAACAGTTCAGGGCTCAGGAGGCCAAACTGCGGCTCGGGAGCCGCATGTGGTCCTTTCACACATATTGTGAGCCTCTCAAAGCCCCCACTGCCCCATAGGCTGGCTTGGAGAAGGCATTTGTCTCTTTAAACCACTTTTCCAAGCCAAGGCAGCAGGCAGCTTGGAGAATGCACTTAAAGCAGCTTTCTTTCCACCTTTCCCTCCCCCCAATCTATTTGCCTGCCTGCCTTCTTGCCTTTCTTCCTTCCAGCTCTCAAACAACTGACATTCATGTCTTGAGGCTCTCAAACATCTGACATTCATGTCTTGAGGCTCTCAAACATCTGACATTCATGTCTTGAGGCTCTCAAACATCTGACTTAAATGTCTTGAGGCTCTCAAACATCTGACATTCATGTCTTGAGGCTCTCAAACATCTGACATTCATGTCTTCTGGCTCTCAAACATCTGACTTAAATGTCTTGAGGCTCTCAAACATCTGACATTCATGTCTTGAGGCTTTCAAACATCTGACATTCATGTCTTGAGGCTCTCAAACATCTGACATTCATGTCTTGAGGCTCTCAAACATCTGACATTCATGTCTTCCGGCTCTCAAACATCTGACTTAAATGTCTTGAGGCTCTCAAACATCTGACATTCATGTCTTGAGGCTCTCAAACATCTGACATTCATGTCTTGAGGCTCTCAAACGTCTGACATTCATGTCTTCCGGCTCTCAAAAATCTGACATTCATGTCTTGAGGCTCTCAAACATCTGACATTCATGTCTTCCAGCTCTCAAACATCTGACATTCATGTCTTGAGGCTCTCAAACATCTGACATTCATTTCTTCCAGCTCTCAAACATCTGACATTCATGTCCTGAGGCTCTCAAACGTCTGACATTCGTGTCTTGAGGCTCTCAAACATCTGACGTTTTTCTACGTGACTCTTTACGTTAAGCAAGTTCGGTCGCCCCCTGGTCCAGGAGGACACGTCCCTACGAGAACAGATTTGGAATCCGCTGCAATGGAGAATGGTTGGTGTCATCCAGCCACAGACTGGGAAGTCGTAATACCCCAGGAACAAGCCAGGTTGTGTACTTCCCCTCCCAGCACTAAGCAGAGCAACTTTCGGCTTGGCGTTGTATGCTCTGGCATCCCTCCAAGACAATGGCCCATCGAGAACTTGCCCAGTAAGTCAGGGGTGGACAACGGTAGCTCTCCAGATTTTTTTTGCCTACAACTCCCATCAGCCTCAGCCAACATGGCCAATGGCTGGAGCTGATGGGAGTTGTAGGCAAAAAATACACCTGGAGAGCTACCGTTGGCCACCCCTGCAGTAAGTTAAACGGCTGGTCTGCCCTAGGTATCCTCTATTATTGTAAGAATCACCCAGTTAGCGCCTTCCAGACCAAGAACCGAATACAGGCAACCAAGAGGCGATGCACCTTTAGTTGGATACCATGAAAATCTTGTTGGTCCCTTACTGGATTCGAATCTTGCTCTTCTGCCAGGGCTGTAGCCAGCAAGGGGGTGGTCTGGTGGTGGGGCCACTGCAGATTCGACAGGGGCGCCGCCCCACAATGCCCCACCCTGCTACAGCGCTGTCTTCTACTGCATACCAGGGCTTTTTTTTCCATCAGGAACTCCTTTGCATATTAGGCCACACACCCCTGATGTAGCCAATCTTCCAGGAGCTTACAGGGCTCTTCTTACAGGGCCTACTGTCAGCTCCAGGAGGATTGGCTGCATCAGGGGGTGTCGCTTAATATGCAAAGGAGCTTCTGCTAGAATTCCACCCCTGGGCCACACATCCCTGATGTAGCCAATCCTCCAAGAGCTTACAGGGCTCTTAGTAGAGGGCCAACTGTAAGCTCCAGGAGGATTGGCTACATCAGGGGGTGTGGCTTAATATGCAAAGGAGCTTCCGCTAGAATTCCACCCCTGGGCCACACACCCTGATAAAGCCAATCCTCCAAGAGCTTACAGGGCTCTTAGTACTGGGCCTACTGTAAGCTCCAGGAGGATTGGCTACATCAGGGAGGTGTGGCTTAATATGCAAAGAAGCTTCTGCTAGAATTCCACCCCTGGGCCACACACCCCTGATAAAGCCAATCCTCCAAGAGCTTACAGGGCTCTTAGTACTGGGCCTACTGTAAGCTCCAGGAGGATTGGCTACATCAGGGAGGTGTGGCTTAATATGCAAAGGAGCTTTTGCTAGAATTCTACCCCTGGGCAACACACCCCTGATGTAGCCAATCCTCCAGGAGCTTACAGGGCTCTTCTTACAGGGCCTACTGTCAGGAGGATTGGCTACATCAGGGGGGCGTGGCCTAATATGCAAAGGAGTTCCTGCTACAATAAAAGCCCTGCTGTAGACCAACACAATTCCCTTACTTGAATCCATGACTGTTGGTATCATCCAGGCAAAAACAAAAGAGAGGGGGACTGTGTATCAAAGACAAAAAGGAAAGCACAAGGCTCACGGAAATTACAAACTGTGCAATTTTTGTTGTTCAGTCGCACAGTCGAGTCCGACTCTTTGCGCCCCCGTGGACAAAGTCACGCCAGGCCCTCCTGTCTTCCACCATCCTCCGAAGTCTGCTCAAATTTGTGTTAGTTACATCAGCAATGCTGCCCAGCCATCTCATCCGTATAAAGTCCGTACAGAAATTCTTACAAAATGAGTCCTATAAGCACGCAAGCCTGAGAAAGCCTTTGTGTGAAATGGGAATTCGGCATTTCAACAAAACTGTGTGCCGGGACTAATCAAGAACTTGGCAACATCAGAAGCATTTCTACTGAAATCCACTATCAGGAACGGGAGTTCCATTTCAAGTGACTGAATTTTTGTACGGACGTTATATGCTTTCTAGTCGAGTCTGCATTGCTTTTGGATTTGGTATAAAGATGGGATTGTTCCCTTACAGAATTTGAGAGATTTCCTCGCTATTCTTATTGGTTCAGCATCATTTATTGCAGGGGTGGCCAACGGTAGCTCTCCAGATGGTTTTTGCCTACAACTCCCATCAGCCCCAGCCAGCATGGCCAACGGCTGGGGCTGATGGGGGTTGTAGGCAAAAAACATCTGGAGAGCTACCGTTGGCCACCCCTGATTTATTGCACAGCTGGTAATTTCCTTGTGCTTTCCTTTTTGCCGTCGTCGTCGGTATCATCCGACTTTCCCTCCGTTACCTTCCACCTCCTAATTCCACATTCCGCATCGCTTACACAGTGGCTTCGCCTTCGGCAGCTTGCTCTTACGGCAGTTTCCTTATCTTTGAATTGTTCAGTGGATGTCCTACGCTGCACACTATATGATTTGCGGTATGATTACGCTGCAGTCTGCCATCAGCCTCAGTGCATAATTTCTGGGGGATTTTTTTTTAATTTAAAAAGTTTTGAAGCTACCTTTCCACCCTATCCCTGAGGCAGCGGATAGAGAAAACATTTGAGCGGCTAAAAAGAGGGTTTATTTATTTATTTTATTTATTGCTTTAAATTTCTATCCCGCCCTCTCCGCAAGCGGACTCAGGGCGGCTGACAAATTGAAACCAATAAAGCCAATAAAAGATCATTACGATTTAAGATTTTAAAAACATTTCATGGTGCTATATCACTACAATAGAATATAAGCGGTGATCACATAGTACTCTATAGCGTGGCAGCTGTCTCCCGGTGAGATCTCAAAGGCCTGTCGAAACAGTTCGGTCTTACAGGCCCTGCGGAAAGTAAAGAGATCCTGCAGGGCCCTTATGGCCTCTGGGAGAGCATTCCACAATTCTGGTGCTGCCACTGAGAAGGCCCTGGCTCTCGTCAGCCGCAACCTAGCCTCCTTTGATCCTTCCCCCCCCGCTCAACAGACACCCTGTGAGGTAGATGAAGATATTGGATTTATATCCCGCCCTCCACTCCAAAGAGTCTCAGAGCAGCTCACAATCTCCTTTACCTTCCTCCCCCTCAACAGACACCCTGTGAGGTGGATGAAGATACTGGATTTATATCCCGCCCTCCACTCCGAAGAGTCTCAGAGCGGCTCACAATCTCCTTTCCCTTCCTCCCCCACAACAGACACCCTGTGAGGTAGATGAAGATACTGGATTTATATCCCGCCCTCCACTCCGAAGAGTCTCAGAGCGGCTCACAATCTCCTTTACCTTCCTCCCCCACAACAGACACCCTGTGAGGTGGATGAAGATACTGGATTTATATCCCGCCCTCCACTCCAAAGAGTCTCAGAGTGGCTCACAATCTCCTTTACCTTCCTCCCCCTCAACAGACACCCTGTGAGGTAGATGAAGATATTGGATTTATATCCCGCCCTCCACTCCGAGGAGTCTCAGAGCGGCTCACAATCTCCTTTACCTTCCTCTCCCACAACAGACACCCTGTGAGGTAGATGAAGATATTGGATTTATATCCCGCCCTCCACTCCGAAGAGTCTCAGAGCGGCTCACAATCTCCTTTCCCTTCCTCCCCCACAACAGACACCCTGTGAGGTAGATGAAGATATTGGATTTATATCCCGCCCTCCACTCCGAAGAGTCTCAGAGCAGCTCACAATCTCCTTTCCCTTCCTCCCCCACAACAGACACCCTGTGAGGTAGATGAAGATATTGGATTTATATCCCGCCCTCCACTCCGAAGAGTCTCAGAGCGGCTCACAATCTCCTTTATCTTCTTCCCACACAACAGACACCCTGTGAGGTAGATGAAGATATTGGATTTATATCCCGCCCTCCACTTCGAAGAGTCTCAGAGCGGCTCACAATCTCCTTTACCTTCCTCCCCCACAACAGACACCCTGTGAGGTGGGTGGGGCTGGAGAGAGTTCTCCCAGCAGCTGCCCTTTCAAGGACAACCTCTGCCAGAGCTATGGCTGACCCAAGGCCATGCTAGCAGGTACAAGTGGAGGAGTGGGGAATCAAACCCGGTTCTCCCAGATAAGAGTCCGCACACTTAACTACTACACCAAACCGGCTCTAAAGGGCTTTAAAGGTCAATACCAACACCTTGAAATGGACTCGGAACGCAACAGGTAGCCAGTGCAGCTCTCTCAGCACTGGCCGAGTGTGCTCTCAATGGGGGAGCCCCATTAACAGCCGTGCCGCAGCGTTCTGCACTAGCTGTAGTTTCTGTATGGGTCATTGGTCTGATCCAACATGGCTTCTCTGATGTTCTTATGTTGTCCCAAAGATGGCCTGATAGAACACTGCACCAAGGAGGGAAGATGGGGGTGGGGGGTGGTGGAAGAGGATTTTTGTACAGGAAATAGAGCTGCCCTGTAACAAAGTGGCTAAAAAATAATTTCAGAATTCAAGGGTCAGGGACTGTAGACCAGGGATGGCCAAACTTGCTTAACATAAAAGCCACAAAGAATAAATGTCCGATGTCTGAGAGCCACAAGACATGAACGTCAGATGTTTGAGAGGAGGGAAAGAGGGAGGGAGGAAGGAAGGAAGGAAGGAAGGAAGGAAGGAAGGAAGGAAGGAAGGAAGGAAGGAAGGAAGGAAGGAAGGAAGGAAGGAAGGAAGGAAGGAAGGAAGGAAGGAAGGAAGGAAGGAAGGAAGGAAGGAAGGAAGGAAGGAAAAGAGATGGGGAGGGATAGGTGGAAAGAAAGCAACTTTAACTTTAAATGCCTTCTCCAAACTGCCGGCTGGCTTGGCTTGGAGAAGTGATTTAAAGAGAGAAATTCCTTCTCAAAGTCAGCTGATGGGGCGGCGGGGATTTCAAGAGCCACACAATGTGTGTGAAAAAGCCACACGTGGCTCCCAAGCCATAGTTTGGCCACCCCTGCTTTGTACAGCCCGTGCTATCTGCTGTTGTACACAGGTCCTCACTATCAATGCTCCCTCTCAGCTGCGGAGCCTTGTGAGCAAAAATTCTACTTTGTGAGCTGCTGGCATTAAAATTGGGAGCTCCGGCATACATTAGTTCGCTCTGGGGCCGTTTTTCCCGAGCTGAGATAAAAATGTGTGAGCCGGAGGCTAAAAAACAGTGAGGTAGCTCACACGACCTCAGCTGAGAGGGAACACTGCCCCACCACGTAATTGTTGCATCGGTCACTGCCAACATTCCCTCTCAGCTGCAGAGTCTTGTGAGCAAAAAAATCTACTTTGTGAGCTACTGTTATTAAAGCTGGGAGCATAAATCAGACCGCTCTGGAGCCGTTTTTCCTGAGCCGAGACAAAAATGTGTGAGCTGGAAGCGAAAAAAACCTGTGCGCTCGCTCACGCTAACTCTGCTTAGAGGGAACACTGGTTACTGCATCTTGTTAAACCAAACTATTTCAACAGGCCTTTAACACTTAAGGGCTGCCATGAGAGAAGACTGCCACCCTACACTGCTGAGCGATAGCATTCATGAGGAATTACAATCGCTATAGGATCACTGCCAGAAGAAAGAAAGCTATGACCAATGTTCCCTTTAAAGTGTGGAGTATTGTAAGCAAAAATTCTACTATGTGAGCTACTGGACTTAAAGCTGTGAGCTACTGGCATTAAAGTTGTGAGCTACTGCATAACTTTGTGTGCTCTGGGGTCCTTCTTCCTGAGCTAAGACAAAACTGTGTGAGCTGTGTGGAGGCTAAAAATCTGTGAGCTAGCTCATGCTAACTCAGCTTAGAGGGAACGTTGGTGGTAACCAACGTTCCCTCTAAGCTGCAGAGCGTTGTGACCAAAAATTCTATTTTGTGAGCTACTGGCCTTAAAGTTGGGAGCTTACTGCATCAATGAATGTGCTCTGGGGTCATCCTTCCTGAGGTAAGACAAAAATGTGTGAGCCGGAGGCTAAAAACCTGTAAGCTAGCTCATGCTAAGAAGAAGAAGAAGAAGATATTGGATTTATATCCCGCCCTCCACTCTGGAGTCTCAGAGCGGCTCACAATCTCCTTTACCTTCCTCCCCCACAACAGACACCCTGTGAGGTAGATGAAGATATTGGATTTATATCCTGCCCTCCACTCCGAAGAGTCTCAGAGCAGCTCACAATCTCCTTTACCTTCCCCCGCCCCCACAACAGACACCCTGTGAGGTAGATGAAGATATTGGATTTATATCCCGCCCTCCACTCCAGAGTCTCAGAGCGGCTCACAATCTCCTTCACCTTCCTCCCCCACAACAGGCACCCTGTGAGGTAGATGAAGATATTGGATTTATATCCCGCCCTCCACTCCGAAGAGTCTCAGAGCGGCTCACAATCTCCTTTACCTTCCTCCCCCACAACAGACACCCTGTGAGGTAGATGAAGATATTGGATTTATATCCCGCCCTCCACTCCAAAGAGTCTCAGAGCGGCTCACAATCTCCTTTACCTTCCTCCCCCACAACAGACACCCTGTGAGGTAGATGAAGATATTGGATTTATATCCCGCCCTCCACTACAGAGTCTCAGAGCGGCTCACAATCTCCTTTCCCTTCCTCCCCCCAACAAAAGACACCCTGTGAGGTACATGAAGATATTATATCCCGCCCTCCACTCCAAAGAGTCTCAGAATGGCTCACAATCTCCTTTACCTTCTCCCCCTCAACAGACACCCTGTGAGGTGAATGGGGCTGAGAGGGCTCTCACAGCAGCTGCCCTTTCAAGGACAACCTCTGCCAGAGCTCTGGCTGACCCAAAGCCATGCTAGCAGGTTCTCCCAGATAAGAGTCCGCACACTTAACCACTACACCAAACTGGCTCTCTACACTAACTCTCTACACTAACCCTAACTCAGCTTAGGGGAAACACTGGCTTTGACCCCGCCTATACTGAAGTTCCGAGCAGCACCATGAAATGTACTTTAAATTGTTATTTTATTGTTTTAAATGAGAATCATACATTGTTTTTGAACTGACTGCTAGCCGCCCGGAGTCCGCTTGCGGAGAGGGCGGGATAGAAAACTAAAGTAATAAATAAATAATAAATAAATCAGGCTGGGCTTTGCTAAACCTTAGCTTCAGAGCCCCGGTTGCATCCAGATTTCTACAAGTCAGATCAAACTGGGGGGGCCCGTCCCGTCAAGAGCAACGGCCTATTCCGTGAAATTCGCCTTGAGCCCCGGCGAGAAAAGAAGACGACGACTGCAGATTTATACCCCGCCCTTCTCTCTGAATCAGACTCAGAGCAGCTTACAATCTCCTGTATCTCCCCGCTCCACAACAGACACCCTGCGAGGTGGGTGGGGCTGAGAGAGCTCTCCCAGAAGCTGCCCTTTCAAGGACAACCTCTGTCAGAGCTCTGGCTGACCCAAGTCCATTCCAGCAGCTGCAAGTGGAGGAGTGGGGAATCAAACCCGGTTCTCCCAGAAAAGAGAGCTCCGGCTGACCTAAGGCCATTCCAGCAACTGCAAGTGGAGGAGTGGGGAATCAAACCCGGTTCTCCCAGAGAAGAGAGCTCTGGCTGACCCAAGGCCATTCCAGCAGGTGCAAGTGGAGGAGTGGGGAATCAAACCTGGTTCTCCCAGAGAAGAGAGCTATGGCTGACCCAAGGCCATTCCAGCAGCTGCAAGTGGAGGAGTGGGGAATCAAGCAAGGTTCTCCCAGAGAAGAGAGCTCTGGCTGACCCAAGGCCATTCCAGCAGCTGCAAGTGGAGGAGTGGGGAATCAAACCCGGTTCTCCCAGATAAGAGAGCTCTGGCTGACCCAAAGCCATTCCAGCAGCTGCAAGTGGAGGAGTGGGGAATCAAACCCGGTTCACCCAGATAAGAGAGCTATGGCTGACCTAAGGCCATTCCAGCAGCTGCAAGTGGAGGAGTGGGGAATCAAACCTGGTTCTCCCAGATAAGAGAGCTCTGGCTGACCCAAGTCCATTCCAGCAGCTGCAAGTGGAGGAGTGGGGAATCAAACCCGGTTCTCCCAGATAAGAGAGCTCTGGCTGTCCCAAGGCCATTCCAGCAGCTGCAAGTGGAGGAGTGGGGAATCAAACCCGGTTCTCCCAGATAAGAGAGCATGGCTGACCCAAGTCCATTCCAGCAGCTGCAAGTGGAGGAGTGGGGAATCAAGCCTGGTTCTCCCAGATAAGAGAGCTATGGCTGACCCAAGGCCATTCCAGCAGCTGCAAGTGGAGGAGTGGGGAATCAAACCCGGTTCTCCCAGATAAGAGCACACTTAACCACTGCACCAAACTGAGAATAAGAGGGGGAGCCCTCAAAAAGGTTCGGAAGATGCACTCCTGTGAATTCCTGCTGAATCTGAGGCCTGGTGCCGCTAGACTCAAACTTTTCTGAGCTACGGAACTTAACTTTCCACCGCCAGGAAATGGGAAATCTGCTTCCAGAAGTGCAGGATTCTCTGAGAGCCAGTTTGGTGTACTGGTTGAGTGTGCAGACTCTTATTGGGGAGAACCGGGTTTGATTCCCCACTCCTCCACTCGCAGCTGTTGGCGAGACCTTGAGGCAGTTCCAGTTCTCGCAGAGCGGTTCCTCTCAGGAGCAGTTTCTGTCAGAGCTCTCTCAGCCCCGCCTACCGCGCAGGGTGTCTGTTGTAGGGAAAGGAAACCGGCTCTCACACGAAGCGGACCGCAAAGAGCGTAAATACATGCTGCGGCAGCAGAAGCCAAAGAGCAGAACCTGATATCTTCGCTGGTGACCTTGGTGTACCGCAGGTTCAGTTTCCGGAAGCCTTCGTCCCGCAATTTCTGCGCGTCGGCCTTGGTGCCGGCGGTCTGCTGGAACCCCGGAGCGACCTGCTGGACCAGCCGTCGCTCTGCATCCGGCAGCCACATCACCTGGGAGGAGCGAGGAGCAGCAACTGTTAGAACAAGAGGAACCGTTTTCACTGGGCATTTTTTGGTAGCAGGAACTCCTTTGCATGTTAGGCCACACCTCCCCCCATGGAGCCAACCCTCCCGGAGCTTACAGCAGGCCCTGTACGAAGAGCCCTGCAAGCTCTTGGAGGATGGGCTACATCAGGAGGGTGTGGCCTAATATGCAAAGGAGGTCCTGCTACAAAAGAGCCCTGGTATTAGTCCACACCCCCCTGATGTAGCCAATTCTCCTGGAGCTTACAGTAGGCCCTGTACGAAGAGCCCTGTAAGCTCTTGGGGGATTGGCTACATCAGGGGTGTGTGGCCCAGGGGTGGAATTCTAGCAGAAGCTCCTTTGCATATCAGGCCACACCCCCTGATGTAGCCAATCCTGGAGCTTACAGTAAGGCCCTGTATGAAGAGCCCTGTAAGCTCTTGGAGGATTGGTTACATCAGGAGGGTGTGGCCTAATATGCAAAGGAGGTCCTGCTTCATCAGCCTCCTTAGAGTGCACGAAAGCTTACATTCTGAATAAACTTTAGCTGGGGCACTCGTCTACCGCTTTAATTTATGCAGTAGCTCACAACTTTAATGCCAGCAGCTCGCAAAGTAGAATTTCTGCTCGCAAAAAATCCACAGCTTGGAGGGAACACTGAGTGTAGAACGGGGACAGGGCTAAACCAAGAGTAAAGGTCGAGAGAGAAATTAGTCCATCTGTCCCAAGACGCTGAGGGAATTCTGGAGGGGGAGATTTTGAAGGCAAGGAAGCAAATAAATAAACACCGAATTAAACTTTTTTTTGGCTTTAACAGGCACCACCGTTCCGTTCCAACACTGTTCAAACCGTTCTGTCGCTTCAGACCCACACAACCACCCCGCCTGAAATCTGAAAACACAAGAACGTTTCTCAAAATACCTCAACGCCTAATTACACCGGTGCTATAAATATTAAGAATATCGCCAAACAACCGACAGGCTGGAAAATAATATTGTGCCTGTTATGTAACACCCTCAGCTTCAGTTCTCTTCAACGCTTTTTAGTCTTTCCCCACGCGGAGCAGCCTTCGCGGAGGGAAACAATGGCCATTATCGGTAATTGCCCCATTTCTTCCCCCAATTAAACCTTTAATAGGGACCCATTTTCCAGCATAAGAAGAATGGCATAGTGAATAGAGGGAAACGTAAAGCCTTACAGAAAGAGAGGAAGAACATATGAACATATGAAGCTGCCTTATACTGAATCAGACCTTTGGTCCATCAAAATCAGTCTTGTCTACTCAGACTGGCAGCGGCTCTCCAGGGTCTCGAGCTAGGGGGTTGCCAATCCCCAGGTGGGGGCAGGGGATCCCCTGGTTTGGAGACCCTCCCCCCGCTTCAGGGTCGTCAGAAAGCGGGGGGAGGGGGGGGGAAATGTCTGCTGGGAACTCTATTATTCCCTATGGAGATGTATTCCCATAGGATATAATGGAGAATGGATCCGCGAGTATCTGGTGCTCTGGGGGGGCTATTTTTTGAGATAGATGCCCCAGATTTGCAGCGTAGCATCTGGTGCCTCTCCTCAAAATACCCCCCAAGTTTCAAAAAGATTGGACCAGGGGGTCCAATTCTATGAGCCCCGAAAGAAGGTGCCCCTATCCTTCATTATTTCCTGTGGAAGGAAGGAATTGAAAAGGTGTGCCGTCCCTTTAAATGTGATGGCCAGAACTCCCTTTGGAGTTCAATGATGCTTGTCACAGCCTTGATCTTGGCTCCACCCCTAATGTCTCCTGGCTCCACCCCCAAAGTCCCCAGATATTTCTTGAATTGGACTTGGCAACCCTATCTCCAGCTGAGGTTTTTCACGCCTACTTGCCTGGACCCTTTTTGATTGGAGGTGCTGGGGATTGAACCTGGGACCTTCTGCTTACGAGCAGATGCTCTACCACTGAGTATCCACCACGGTGGTCTCTCCCAGTTTGGTGTAGTGGTTAAGAGTGTGGACTCTTATCTGGGAGAACCAGGTTTGATTCCCCACTCCTCCACTTGCACCTGCTAGCATGGCCTTGGGTCAGCCATAGCTCTGGCAGAGGTTGTCCTTGAAAGGGCAGCTTCTGGGAAAGCTCTCAGCCCCACTCACCTCACAGGGTGCCTGTTGTGGGGGGAGAAGATATAGGAGATTGTAAGCCGCTCTGAGTCTCTAATTCAGGGAGAAGGGCGGGGTATAAATCTGCAATTCTTCTTCTTCTTCTTCTTCTTCTTCCCATTAAAACGCAAGTCGCAACATGAGGTAGCTTGACTCTATCAAGGAAGCCGCAACAGTTTGCAAGGCCCGAGCAGAACTGTTAATGACTGGACATTTTGGAGAAAGTTAGAAGAAGAGATTGGATTTATACCCCACCCTTCGCTACCCAAAGGAGACCCAGAGGGGATTACAATCTCCTTTCCCTTCCCCTCCCCACAAAAGATACCCCGTGAGGTAGGTGGGGCAGAGAGAACTCTGAGAGAACTGCTCTTGACAAAACAGCGCTGAGAGAATTATGACTGACCCAAGGTCACCCAGCTGGCTGCAGATGATGAAGAAGAAGATATTAGATTTATATTATGCATTCCACTCTGAAAGCGGCCCCGTGGCGCAGAGTGGTAAAGCAGCAGTACTGCAGTACTATGCTCTGAACTCTCTGCCCACGACCTGAGTTCGATTCCAGTGGAAGATGGATCCAGGTAGCCACCCCAAGGTAGACTCAGCCTTCCATCCTTCCGAGGTCGGCCAAATGAGTCCCCAGCTTGCTGGGGGAAAGTGTAAAAGACTGGGGAAGGCAATGGCAAACCACCCCGTAAAAAGTCTACCGTGAAAACGTTGTGAAAGCAACATCACCCCAGAGTCAGAAACGACTGGTGCTTGCACAGGGGACCTTTCCTTTCCTGCACTCTGAATCTCAGAGCGGCTCACAATCTCCTTTATCTTCTTCCCCCACCCTGTGACTGAGGCAGGTGGGGCTGAGAGAGCTCTGACAGAAGCTGCCCTTTCAAGGACAACTCCTGTGAGAGCTGTGGCCGATGGAAGGCCATTCCAGCAGCTGCAAGTGGAGGAGTGGGGAATCAAACCCGGTTCTCCCAGATAAAAGAGCTATGGCTGACCCAAGGCCATTCTAGCAGGCGCAAGTGGAGGAGGGGGGGAATCAAACCCGGTTCTCCCAGATAAATCCAGTGAAGACAGAGGTCCTTTGCTTGGGTCGTCGGGGTCCAGGGAGGGAAATCCCCCTGCCAGTTTTCGATGGTGCACCGTTGATAGCGGCGAACACGGTCAAAAGCCTGGGGGCACTATTGGAGCCCTCCTTAACGATGGAGGCTCGGATAGCAGCCACTGCCAAGTCCGCATTCTTTCATCTTAGGCGGGCAAGGCAGTTGGCCCCCTTCCTGGAGCGCGACGATCTAGCAACAGTGATCCATGCCACGGTCACCTCGAGGTTGGACTACTGCAATGCTCTCTACATGGGGCTGCCTTTGTGTCGAACTCGGAAGTTGCAGCTAGTGCAGAATGCCGCGGCCCGGCTGCTGCTAGGGCTCCCAAGAAGAGAGCACATCCGGCCGGGACTCCGGGATCTGCACTGGCTGCCAATAACTCACTGAGTCCGGTACAAGGTGCTGGTTATTACCTTTAAAGCCCTATATGGCCTAGGACCTGCCTACTTGAAGGACCGTCTCTCCCCACATGTTCCCCAGAGAGTACTGAGATCGGGAACTCAAAACCTCCTTGTTATCCCCGGGCCAAAAGAAGCCCGTTTAAAATCTACCAGGGCTACCTTCCCACCAAGTGGCTCAGGGCGGCTTACAACATAGAATCCCACATAAATAGGGTTTAAGCATTTAAACAGTTAAAATAATTAAAACATTTAAAACATTAAGAGCAGCAGAAGTCTAGTAGAACCACACTTAGTTTCTTGTGCCGGTTAGTTATAGGCCAGCCGGAAGAGGGTTTGAGTCCCCACTCCTCCACTTGCACCTGCTGGAATGGCCTTGGGTCAGCCAGAGCTCTAGCAGAGGTTGTCCTTGAAAGGGCAGCTGCTGTGAGAGTGCTCTCCAGCCCCACCCACCTCACAGGGTGTCTGTTGTGGGCAGGACTGGATCTACATGTTTTTTGAGGGGGGGTGGAATTAAAAAATGGTGCCCCCTTATTGGCCATTCTATCTTATGATCCCATAGAATACAATGGACTCCATATCCAATTTGGCACCCCCCCCGTCGGCGCCCAGGGCAAGCACCCCCCCCTCTGCCCGCCCCCCCCCCTCTAGATCCGGCCCTGATTGTGGGGAAGGAAGATAATGGAGATTGTGAGCTGCTCTTTAACTTCTTCATTAACAATCTGGAGTTGGGAGTGAGCAGTGAAGTGGCCAAGTTTGCAGATGACACTAAATTGTTCAGGGTGGTGAGAACCAGAGAGGATTGTGAGGAACTCCAAAGGGATCTGTTGAGGCTGGGTGAGTGGGCGCCAACATGGCAGATGCGGTTCAATGGGGCCAAGTGCAAAGTAATGCACATTGGGGCCAAGAATCCCAGCTACAAATACAAGTTGATGGGGTGTGAACTGGCGGAGACTGACGAAGAGAGAGATCTTGGGGTCGTGGTAGATAACTCACTGAAAATGTCAAGACAGTGTGCGTTTGCAATAAAAAAGGCCAACGCCGTGCTGGGAATTAGGCAGGGAATTGAAAACAAATCAGCCAGTATCTTAATGCCCCTGTATAAATCGATGCTGTGGTCTCATTTGGAATACTGTGTACATTTCTGGTCACCACACCTCAAAAAGGATATTATAGCATTGGAAAAGGTGTAGAAAAGAGCAACTAGAATGATTAAAGGTTTGGAACTTTCCCTATGAAGAACGGTTAAAACGCTTGGGGCTCTTTAGCTTGGAGAAACATCAACTGCGGGGTGACATGAGAGAGGTTTACAAGATTATGCATGGGATGGAGAAAGTAGAGAAAGAAGTACTTTTCTCCCTTTCTCACAATACAAGAACTTGTGGGCATTCAATGAAATTGCTGAGCAGTCATGTTAAAACGGATCAAAGGAAGTACTTCTTCACCCAAAGGGTGATTAACATGTGGAATTCACTGCCACAGGAGGTGGTGGCGGCTACAAGCGCAGCCAGCTTTAAGAGGGGATTGGATAAAAATATGGAGCAGAGGTCCATCAGTGGCTATTAGCCACAGTATATATATATGTGTGTGTGTGTGTATATGCGTGTGTGTATACATACACACACACACATATTGGCCACTGTGTGACACAGAGTGTTGGACTGGATGGGGGCCACTGGCATCCAGCATGGCTTCTCTTATGTTCTTATGTGACACAGAGTGTTGGACTGGATGAGCCATTGGCCTGATCCAACATGGCTTCTATTATGTTCTTATGTGACACAGAGTGTTGGACTGGATGAGCCATTGGCCTGATCCAACATGGCTTCTCTTCTGTTCTTATGTGACACAGAGTGTTGGACTGGATGGGCCATTGGCCTGATCCAACATGGCTTCTCTTATGTTCTTATGTGACACACAGCGTTGGACTGGATGGGCCATTGGCCTGATCCAACATGGCTTCTCGTATGTTCTTATGTGACACAGAGTGTTGGACTGGATGAGCCATTGGCCTGATCCAACATGGCTTCTCTTCTGTTCTTATGTGACACAGAGTGTTGGACTGGATGGGCCATTGGCCTGATCCAACATGGCTTCTCTTATGTTCTTATGTGACACAGAGTGTTGGACTGGATGGGCCATTGGCCTGATCCAACATGGCTTCTCTTATGTTCTTATGTGACACAGAGTGTTGGACTGGATGGGCCATTGGCCTGATCCAACAGGGCTTCTCTTATGTTCTTATGTGACACAGAGTGTTGGACTGGATGGGCCATTGGCCTGATCCAACATGGCTTCTCTTATGTTCTTATGTGACACAGAGTGTTGGACTGGATGGGCCATTGGCCTGATCCAACAGGGCTTCTCGTATGTTCTTATGTGACACAGAGTGTTGGACTGGAGGGGCTATTGGCCTGATCCAACATGGCTTCTCTTATGTTCTTATGTGACACAGTGTGTTGGACTGGATGGGCCACTGGCCTGATCCAACAGGGCTTCTCTGATGTTCTTATGTGACACAGAGTGTTGGACTGGATGGGCCACTGGACTGATCCAACATGGTTTCTCTTATGTTCTTATATTCTTATGCTCTGAGACTGAGACTCAGAGTGGAGGGTGGGATACAAATCCAATATCATCATCTTCTTCTGTCAGGAGGTGGTGGGCTCTCCTTCCTTGGAGGTTTTGCAACAGAGGCTAGATGGCCATCTGACAGCAATGAAGATCCTGTGAATTTAGGGGGAGGCATTTGTGAGTCTCCTGCATTGTGCAGGAGGTTGGACTAGATGACCCTGGGGGTTCCTTCCGACTCCACGATTCTAAGATGCACCGTGCTACCTGCAACACTGCTTTCCGCACAGAAAAATAAACTATTGTGAAGAAACTTGGAAGCAAACATGGTCTGCTTAAAAAGGGATTTGGCGGGGGGTGGGAGAGATAGAAAGATGACAGATTGAGGCAATCAACCAGAATAACAATTGACTGGAACAGCCGCTCGTTTGGCTGCCATCTGGGGGCAGGCATTGCTCGGTGGAAAGACAGATGGGATCTATTTACAGAACCTCCCCTCCAGGATAATTGTTCCGTGTGTGGGATTACTACTCAATCCGGGCTTAGCACAACATCAGCAGCAAAGACTCGCACCCTCCATTGGGAAGTTTTAGCTGTTGTTGGCAGCGACGGCCCAAGGGTGCTTAGCCCCCCAGGCAGACTCACTGTCTGCCACCTCGGGGGGCCCTAGGCGTGTGCACATCCCCCCCCAGGCCGGACAACCGCCCCTTCCCTGCTAGAATCGCCCCTACCCTTTTAGATGTGGCCCGGGCATCTCCATGCTCTCTCTTAAGTGAGCACTCAATGAAGCTTTGCGCCCCTCATTTCCAGCGGTTCTGGAATTTGGTCTATAATGGAATTTGGCTGCCAGGGGACTTTATTTATTCATTCGTTCGTTTGCTTGTTTGTTTATATGAACATATGAAGCTGCCTTCTACTGAATCGGACCGTCGGTCCACCAAAGTCTGCATTGCCTACTCAGACTGGCAGCAGCTCTCCAGGGTCTCAAGCTGAGGTTTTTCCTGACTATTTGCCTGGACCCTTTTTAGTTGGAGATGCCGGGGATTGAACCTGGGACCTTCTCCTTCCCAAGCAGATGCTCTACCACTGAGCCACAGCCCCATTCATGGCTCTCCAGGGTCTCCAGCTGAGGTTCTTCACGCCTATTTGCCTGGACCATTTTTAGTTGGAGATGCCAGGGATTGAACCTGGGACCTTCTGCTTCGCAAGCAGATGCTCTAACACTGAGCCACCGTCCCTCCCATTTATACATTTAATTTATATCCTGCCTTCCCTGTCAAAGGCAGGCTCAGGGCGGCTCACAAATTAAGGGTCACACAATCACATTAGTGTAACCAAATAGGATAAAGCAATCATAAACACATAAAACATAAAAACAATTATTAAACATCTACGCGTGCTAATATCATGGTTTCAGACGGCAGACAAATTCTAATGGTGGTTAGCTGTTCTGAAGAGCCAGTTTGGTGTAGAAGAAGATATTGGATTTATATCCCGCCCTCTACTCCGAAGAGTCTCAGAGCGGCTCACAATCTCCTTTCCCTTCCTCCCCCACAACAGGCACCCTGTGAGGTAGATGAAGATATTGGATTTATATCCCGCCCTCCACTCCGAAGAGTCTCAGAGCGGCTCACAATCTCCTTTCCCTTCCTCCCCCACAACAGACACCCTGTGAGGTGGGTGGGGCTGGAGAGGGCTCTCACAACAGCTGCCCTTTTAAGGACAACCTCTGCCAGAGCTATGGCTGACCCAAGGCCATGCTAGCAGGTGCAAGTGGAGGAGTGGGGAATCAAACCCGGTTCTCCCAGATAAGAGTCCGCACACTTAACCACTACACCAAACTGGCTCTCCAGTTTGTAGTAGTGGTTAAGTGTGTAGTGGTTAAGTGTGTTGACTCTTATCTGGGAGAACCGGGTTTGATTCCCCACTCCTTCACTTGCACCTGCTGGAATGGCCTTGGGAAAGCCATAGCTCTGGCAGAGGCTGTCTTTGAAAGCGCAGCTGCTGTGAGAGCCCTCTCAGCCCCATTCATCTCACAGGGTGTCTGTTGTGGGGGAGGAAGGGAAAGGAGATTGTGAGGCACTCTGAGACTCTTCGGAGTGGAGGACGGGATATAAATCCAATATCTTCATCTACCTCACAGGGTGTCTGTTGTGGGGGAGGAAGGGAAAGGAGATTGTGAGCCGCTCTGAGACTCTTCAAAGTGGGGGGCGGGATATAAATCCAATATCTTCATCTACCTCACAGGGTGTCTGTTGTGGGGGGGAAGGTAAAGGAGATTGTGAGCCGCTCTGAGACTCTTCGGAGTGTAGGGCGGGATATAAATCCAATATCTTCATCTACCTCACAGGGTGTCTGTTGTGGGGGAGGGAAGGTAAAGGAGATTGTGAGCCGCTCTGAGACTCTTCGAAGTGGAGGGCGGGATATAAATCCAATATCTTCATCTACCTCACAGGGTGTCTGTTGTAGGGGGGAAGGTAAAGGAGATTGTGAGCCGCTCTGTGACTCTTCAGAGTGGAGGACGAGATATAAATCCATTATCTTCTTCTTTTTCTAGGAGGTCCCAGCGTCGCCATAGCGTGATGAGGTAGACCAGGGGTGGCCAACGGTAGCTCTCCAGATGTTTTTTGTCTATGACTCCCATCAGCCCCAGCCATCGGCCATGCTGGCTGGGGCTGATGGGAGTTGTAGGCAAAAAACATCTGGAGAGCTACCGTTGGCCACCCCTGAGGTAGACCGTTGGCAGTGTCTTCATGGGCCTGTCCCGTTGCTGAAGGTGTTTCCATCATGCGAATGTGCGGCCATTTTGCAGGCCCTGCGGAACTGTGGGGACTTTAAAGCTCAAGCTACAGCAATGGGCTGTTAGCTGTCCCATAGCCGCAGTCCACTACGTTGACTAGCAGGGGCCCCCCCTTCCCAAGATTGCCCCTCGAAAGAGAAACGGAACTCACCGCCTGCTGTGGAACGCCGGAACCCAGAACGGTTTCCAGGGTGATGTTGAGGAAACTGCTGTAGAACGGGTGTTCCCAGGGCAAGTCCTGGAGGTTCAAGAGAACAGTGGCATTGTCCCCGATCGACTCCAGCATGTCGGTCAGCTTGCAAACGGACTGGTTTCTAGCTTGCTTGGCGTCGGAAGCGGAAAGGGAACCGGCAGTCCAGAAGGGGTCATCCTTGGGGAGACAGAAATAGCAAAAATAGCAAAATTAGTAAGAGTCAGCTTTTTTTTTTCATCTTGGTCATTAATTTGCCAGGTTTTTTTTTAAAGGAAAGGAAAGGAAAGGAAAGGAAAGGAAAGGAAAGGAAAGGAAAGGAAAGGAAAGGAAAGGAAAGGAAAGGAAAGGAAAGGAAAGGAAAGGAAAGGAAAGGAAAGGAAAGGAAAGGAAAGGAAAGGAAAGGTCCCCGGTGCAAGCACCAGTCGTTTCCGACTCTGGGGTGACGTTGCTTTCACAACGTTTTCACGGCAGACTTTTTACGGGGTGGTTTGCCATTGCCTTCCCCAGTCATCGACACTTTCCCCTCAGCAAGCTGGGGACTCATTTGACCGATCTCGGAAGGATGGAAGGCTGAGTCAACCTTGAGCCGGCTACTTGAACCCAGCTTCCGCCGGGACTGCCATTGCCTTCCCCAGTCATCTACACTTTCCCCCCAGCAAGCTGGGTACTCATTTTACTGACCTCGGAAGGATGGAAGGCTGAGTCAACCTTGGGCCGGCTACCTGAACCCAGCTTCCACCGGGATTGCTTTCCCCAGTCATCTACACTTTCCCCCAGCAAGCTGGGGACCCATTTTACGGACCTCGGAAGGATAAGGCTGAGTCAACCTTGGGCGGTCTCATTTGGAGTACTGTGTGCAGTTCTGGTTGCCGTACCTCAAAAAGGATATTATAGCATTGGAGAAAGTCCAGAAAAGGACAACTAGAATGATTAAAGGGCTGGAACACTTTCCCTATGAAGAAAGGTTGAAACGCTTGGGACTCTTTAGCTTGGAGAAACGTCGACTGTGGGATGACATGATAGAGGTTTACAAGATAATGCATGGGATGGAGAAAGTAGAGAAAGAAGTACTTTTCTCCCTTTCTCACAATACAAGAACGCGTGGGCAATTTGATGAAATTGCTGAGCAGACAAGTTAAAACGGATAAAAGGAAGTCCTTCTTCACCTAAAGGGTGATTAACATGTGGAATTCACTGCCACAGGAGGTGGTGGCGGCCACAAGCATAGCCACCTTCAAGCGGGGTTTAGATAAAAATATGGAGCAGAGGTCCATCAGTGGCTATTAGCCACAGTGTGTGTGTGTGTGTATATATATATATAATTTTTTGGGCCACTGTGTGACACAGAGTGTTGGACTGGATGGGCCATTGGCCTGATCCAACATGGCTTCTCTTATGTTCTTATGTTGGGCCAGCTACCTGAAAGCTTTCCAAATCTGAACAAGACCCAAACTCTTGAAGACAAAAAGTGGGGAACGGCTCACTAAGACTTACAGGAATTTCTTCGAGGGGTGGGTACCTGGGTTTTCTCCACTACTGGAGCTGAAACTTCTGCCTGACTTCACTTTCTGACATTTTGTGGCTGGCTCAGCTACTGTGGACTAGGGTTGCCTACTGTATACCTAGGGCTGCCCATGGTACCCATGGTACCTATAGAGTTTTCCCTCCCAAATTGCTAGAGTATCCGGGAAACCATAGAGTTTTCCCAGAAATGCCTAGAGGGGCCGGCGCACGATGTCACCAGCATGATTACATCACTTGCGGGTGACATCATTGCACCAGCGACGTCGGGGGGAGGTTCCCCACATCGGCCCAGTGTGGGAGGTTTGGCAGCCCTCCTGTGGACTGAGGAAACAGTACAGGAGAAAAGTTAACCCCAGCCGTCTCCACTGTGATCCAAGCTGTACCTCAATTCTGAGAGGGTTAAATTACAAATTCGAGGGATCCAACCTCAAATATCCAATGTCAAGTTTAGGTTGGCCTGTGGGTGCATCTGCACTCTTCACTTTGAGATACTCCTTGAATAAAGCAGATTTTACCTAAACTCTGTTTCCCACCCCCCCCCCCCACCCCAAAACACTCCAAGAACAGACACAACTTTATAACCCAAAACAGTCCCCAAATCCAATTACCTTTGCTGGTCTGGTCGAGCAGCACATTAGATACAAGCTTCTGCTAACCGTGCTGAAGCACAAGAAGCTACCAAGGACAAAGGAAGTCCACCTACTAGCAAAGATTTCACTGCCCGCATTGAAACCTCCCTTCCCAGTTTTTAAGGACTCCGAAACGGCTTTCAAACTGACTAACCAGCCAACACAAAAATGACTTTCCGGGGCTGACAAACTAGGCCGCAAGGACTGATATCTGTGCTTGCGCAGAGTAGTCTCTAGAAGGCGGAAGCCAAAGAACTCTCGGTATATCCTTTCCAGGAAGATAACAAGACCAGATTGTAAATACGGCCCTTCCATCTGGTTTCTGAACCTTTACAAGATCAGGTTCGCTCGCCGGATTCTGGGTCACCCTTTCAAACTGGAGAGCCAGTCTGGTGTAGTGGTTAAGTGTGCGGACTCTATCTGGGAGAACTGGGTTTGATTCCCCACTCCTCCACTTGCACCTGCTAGCATGGCCTTGGGGTCAGCCATAGCTCTGGCAGAGGTTGTCCTTGGAAGGACAGCTGCTGTGAGAGCCCTCTCCAGCCCCACCCACCTCACAGGGTGACTGTTGTGGGGGAGGAAGGTAAAGGAGATTGTGAGCCGCTCTGAGACTCTTCGGAGTGGAGGGTGGGATATAAATCCAATATCTTCATCTACCTCACAGGGTGTCTGTTGTGGGGGGGAAGGGAAAGGAGATTGTGAGCCGCTCTGAGACTCTTCGGAGTGGAGGGTGGGATATAAATCCAATATCTTCCTCTACCTCACAGGGTGTCTGTTGTGGGAGAGGAAGGGAAAGGAGATTGTGAGCCGCTCTGAAACTCTTCAGAGTGGAGGGCGGGATATAAATCCAATGTCGTCTTCTTCTTCAGACCAGTCTGGATCTGCTGGCCCTCTGTACTGTTGCACAAAGGGGAAGGCCTCCTTATCTGACCAAACAGATGGACCGGGAGAGATTTCATTAATTCTGAAGAGGCCCTTCTCCGATTAGAAGTCCTTTGTGGTATCTCCAGTGCTCAGACATCACTCGGCCTTACATGCAAAAGCTGAGGGGGGGGGGGGGAGAAAGGAATGCAAATATCTTTTGCTCTCTACGGTGCCCCGACTGACTTGACGTGTGGGCCCTTTCTAGCAGGCGAGTCCTTGGGGAAGGACAGATACAAGGTAGGCCGCTCTCTGTGCGTTTTTGCTCTTCAAATGTGGCAGCGTTAGAAATGGCGCGACTACAGCGAGGGCACCCC
The DNA here is from genome assembly GCF_032191835.1 of Heteronotia binoei. Lineage (NCBI taxonomy): Eukaryota > Metazoa > Chordata > Lepidosauria > Squamata > Gekkonidae > Heteronotia > Heteronotia binoei. The sequence goes on from NC_083225.1 coordinate 191,670,007, forward strand.
TGGTTGTTCTCAGATCACTGAAAGCCAGAAAGCCTTCGTTTATTAAAGCAGGAAAGCCAGTACTTTTGGACTGAGAAGAACCCAGCAGCTTTCTGATATCTTCGAAGCAGGACTGTAGCACCCCATGGGTCCTAGGGTTGCCAATCCCTAGGTGGGGGCAGGGGATCCCCCCCGCTTCAGGGTCCTCAGAAAGCGGGAGGAGGGGAGGGAAATGTCTGCTGGGAACTCTATTATTCCCTATGGAGATTTATTCCCATAGAAAATCATGGAGAATTGATCTGCGGGTATCTGGGGCTCTGGGGGGGGGCTGTTTTTTGGGGTAGAGGCACCAAACTTTCAGTATAGCATCTAGTGCCTCTCCCCAAAATACCCCCAAAGTTTCAAAAGGATTGGACCAGGGGGTCCAATTCTATGAGCCCCGAAAGACGGTGCCCCTATGAGCCTCGAAAGACGGTGCCCCTATCCTTCATTATTTCCCATGGAAGGAAGGCATTGAAAAGGTGTGCCGTCCCTTTAAATGTGAGGGCCAGCACTCCCTTTGGAGTTCAGTGATGCTTGTCACAGCCTTGATCTTGGCTCCACCCCTAATGTCTCCTGGCTCCACCCCCAAAGTCCCCAGATATTTCTTGAATTGGACTTGGCAACCCTAACGGGCCTGCAGGGGCTAGCCTCCTTGTGGATTTTATGGGCCCCCTCCCCAAGCCTTGGCTCCCCCCTGGAGACCCCTCCCCCCAATTGCCTCAGCACGTGAAGCAGGTAGCAGCACTGGCAAGCTCTCCCCTGAAGCCCTCTGAGCAGAGTTGGGTGGGAGGGCAGATTCCAAAAGCAGAGTGCGTAGGTGGGCAGCCAGCCCCACCCCCTGCTCCCAGAAGCTCTTAGTCCTGCCGTGAAGAGCTGGGAGCTCCACGTGTTGCCTTGTTTTCCACCATGAGCCTGAATGGTAAGTTCTTGAGTGGGTGGGAGGAGAGGCCCCTAGATTGCACAGGCCGCAAGAGCAGCTAGAGTCCTTTCGGGGCGGGGAGGAAGGGAGGAGGATAGCCAGGAGGAGGGAGACTTGTCTTAGCAATAGTCTGTGCGAAAAGGATCTCGGGGTCTTAGTGGACTATACGCTGAATATGAGTCAACAGGGTGATGCGGTGGCTAAAAAGGCAAATGCGATTTTGGGCTGTATCGACAGAAGTCTAGTGTCCAGATCACGTGATGTGATGGTATCCCTTTACTCTGCTCTGGGAAGACCTCACCTGGAGTCTTGTGTTCAGTTTTGGACACCACATTTTAAAAAGGATATAGACAAGCTGGAACGGGTCCAGAGGAGGGCGATGAAGATGGTGAGGGGTCTGGAGACCAAGTCCTATGAGGAAAGGTTGAAGGAGTTGGGCATGTTTAGCCTGGAGAGGAGGCAGCTGAGAGGTGATAGGATCACCATCTTCAAGTACTTGAAGGGCTGTCCTATAGAGGATGAGGTAGAATTGTTTTCTGTGGCCCCAGAAGGTAGGACCAGAACCAATGGGTTTAAAATTAAATCAAAAGAGTTTCCGGCTCAACATGAGGAAGAACTTCGTGACCCTTAGAACGATTCCTCAGTGGAACAGGCTTCCTCGGGAGGTGGTGGGCTCTCCTTTCTTGGAGGTTTTTAAACAGAGGCTAGATGGCCATTTGGCAGCAATGAAGATCCTGTGAATTTAGGGGAAGGTGTTTGTGAGTTTCCTTCATTGTGCAGGGGGTTGGACTAGATGACCCTGGAGGTCCCTTCCAACTCTAGGATTCTATGATTCTCCTTTGGACGTTCTTCAACAGAGGCTAGATGGCCCCCTGACAGCAATGAAGATCCTGTGAATTTAGCGGGAGGTGATTGTGAGTTTCCTGTCTTGTGCAGGGGATTGGACTAGATGTCCCTGGAGGTCCCTTCCAACTCAGGAGGTGGTGGGCTCTCCTTCCTTGGAGGTTTGTAAACAGAGACTGGATGGCCATCTGACAGCAATGAAGATCCTGTGAATTTAGGGGGAGGTGTTTGTGAGTTTCCTCCATTGTGCAGGAGGTTGGACTAGATGACCCTAGAGGTACCTTCCAACTCAGGAGGTGGTGGGCTCTCCTTCCTTGGAGGTTTTTAAACAGAGACTGGATGGCCATCTGACAGCAATGAAGATCCTGTGAATTGAGGGGGAGGTGTTTGTGAGTTTCCTGCGTTGCGCAGGGGTTGGACTAGATGTCCCTGGAGGCCCCTTCCAACTCAGGAGGTGGTGGGCTCTCCTTCCTTGGAGGTTTTTAAACAGAGACTGGATGGCCATCTGACAGCAATGAGGATCCTGTGAATTTAGGGGGAGGTGTTTGTGAGTTTCCTGCGTTGCGCAGGGGGTTGGACTTGATGTCCCTGGAGGTCCCTTCCAACTCAGGAGGTGGTGGACTCTCCTTCCTTGGAGGTTTTTAAACAGAGACTGGATGGCCATCTGACAGCAATGAAGATCCTGTGAATTTAGGGGGAGGTGTTTGTGTGTTTCCTGCATTGTGCAGGGGGTTGGATTAGATGACCCTAGAGGTACCTTCCAACTCTATGATTCTGTGATTCAGCACATGTCTCCCACAGCCAGCACGTGCAAGCCACACTTGTTCCCTGCTGCTCTCGGTTGCAGAAGGGCACAGGAAAGCAGGGAAATGGGGAGGGAGTGCAGAGATACAAACCAGCCTTCTTTTGAGCTTCAGAATTGGAAGTTGATCACTGCAGACTGAGCTCCAGGAAAGGTAGAAGGAGAATCAGAACTTACGTGCAATTTAAATCACACTGTACAGGGAAGGAAGAGGGGTGGCCCCCAGACTCTTCACCCCCATTGCCCCCCTTTTACAGCCCCGCTGTTGCCCCCTCCCTCTGTGATTCTTAGCTATGGGACTGCTTCAAAGGATAACAGAATTCTACTGCCACGTCAGCCTTCCTGAACTAGAGCCTGCTTCTTCAAATGTTATCAATAGATCATCACCGGGCAGTGATTTCTACGTAGGGGGAGTATGAAAATGAGCAATAAAACAGACCCAGGACACGGAGTCATAGAAGGCAAGAAGTGAAAGGAGACACGTTTTGGGCACCACATTTTAAGAAGGATCTAGACAAGCTGGAAGGGGTCCAGAGGAGGGCGACGAAGATGGTGAGGGGTCTGGAGACCAAGTCCTATGAGAAAAGGTTGAAGGAGCGGGGGATGTTTAGCCTGGAGAGGAGGCGGCTGAGAGGTGATAGGATCACCATCTTCAAGTACTTGAAGGTTCTCATCTAGAGGATGAGGGATGTGGAGACCGAGTCCTATGAGGAAAGGTTGAAAGAGCTGGGGATGTTTAGCCTGGACAGGAGGCAGCTGAGAAGTGATAGGATCACCATCTTCAAGTACTTGAAGGTTCTCATCTAGAGGATGAGGGATGTGGAGACCGAGTCCTATGAGGAAAGGTTGAAAGAGCTGGGGATGTTTAGCCTGGACAGGAGGCAGCTGAGAAGTGACAGGATCACCATCTTCAAGTACTTGAAGGGCTGTCCTCTAGAGGATGGGGTGGAATTGTTTTCTGTGACCCCAGAAGGTAGGACCAGAACCAGTGGGTTGCAATTAAATCAGAAGAGTTTCCGGCTCAACATTCCTGACGGTTAGAGCGGTTCCTCAGTCGAACAGGCTTCCTCCTTGGGAGGTGGTGGGCTCTCCTTCCTTGGAGGTTTTGAAAGAGAGGCTAGCTGGCCATCTGACAGCGATGAGGAATTTAGGGGGAGGTGTTTGTGAGTTTCCTGCATTGTGCAGGGGGTTGGACTAGATGACCCTGGAGATCCTTTCCAACTCTAGGATTCTATGATTCTCCTTTGGAGGTTCTTCAACAGAGGCTCGATGGCCATCTGACAGCGATGAGGATCCTATGAATTTAGGGGGATGTGTTTGTGAGTTTCCTGCATTGTGCAGGGGATTTCACTAGATGACCCTGGAGGTCCCTTCCAACTCTAGGATTCTATAATTCTATGTAAAATTGAAAATTAAACGCCACAAGCAGCCTTGAGAAGTGCTTTTGCGGAAAGACATTTTTTTTTCTTTTGCTCTCACACAGCCAGAAAACTCGTGCTGAAAAACAGCCTCAAAAACTTAGTCCAGGAGCTTGCTGACTTGCTGGCCTCCAGGAAATCACCTCACCCACCTCGAAGAACCATTCGCCGGCGTTGAGACTCTCAAGGTCCGTCCAGTTGAACATGGAAGAATGCTCAGAGGCCAGCTCTGGAAACACCTCCTCCACGTTGGTGGTCCTCCGCAGAGTCGTATCGTGCATTAGGAAAGGCACCCCGTCATAACTGGAGAAGAGAAAGGACAAGGCTCAGAAACACAGAGATATTGATGCCGAGGATCATCTAGTCGAATCTGCAGTGGCCAAACCTAGTGGCCAAACTGCAGCTCAGGAGCCACATGTGGCCTTTCCTTCCTTCCTTCCTTCCTTCCTTCCTTCCTTCCTTCCTTCCTTCCTTCCTTCCTTCCTTCCTTCCTTCCTTCCTTCCTTCCTTCCTTCCTTCCTTCCTTCCCTCAAACATTTGACATCCCTCTCTTGCAGCTCTCAGACATCTGAGAGCCAGTTTGGTGTAGTGGTTAAGTGCGAGGACTGTTATCCGGGAGAACCTTGCTTGATTCCCCATTCCTCCACTTACACCTGCTGGAATGGCCTTGGGTCAGCCATAGCTCTCTTATCTGGGAGAGCTGGGTTGGATTCCCCACTCCTCCACTTGCACCTGCTGGAATGGCCTTGAGTCAGCCATAGCTCTCTGCTGTTCCAGCAGCTGCAAGTGGAGGAGTGGGGAATCCAACCCGGTTCTCCCAGATAAGAGAGTTATGGCTGACCCAAGGCCATTCCAGCAGCTGCAACCTCTCGAGCCACAATTTGGCCACCCCGATCAAAACTTTTGGTCTACAACTAGGAGGTGTGTCCATCTGCTTGACTGAAGTATATTGCTGTTTTCATATGTACTTGGTGAAGTGACTAATCTGTTAATGAATGCTATCATTACCTATGGGACCATCTAGTGTTCAAGGACCTTTAAACCCTGGAAATAACAGAAGCAACCCAGTAGCTTAGTTTTGACATGATGAAGTCAACGGGGTTTGTAATTCAGTTTCTCCAGGAGAAGGCAGAAGATATGCATGTGTGCAACAGATGTAGGTGGGGCTGAGAGAGCCGTGACAGAACTGCTCTTGAGAGGAACAGCTCTGCGAGAACTCAAGATCACACTAGCAGGTACATGCGGAGGAGTGGAGAATCAAACCTGGTTCTCCCAGATAAGAGTCCGTGCACTTAACCACCATACCAAACTGGCTGGGTTTGGTGTAGCGGGTAAGTGCACAGACTCTTATCTGGAAAAACCAGGTTTGATTCCCCTCTCCTCCACTTGCAGCTGCTGGAATGGTCTTGGGTCAGACATAGTTCTCGTAGCAGTTGTCCTTGAAAGGGCAGCTTCCGGGAGAGCTCTCTCAGTCTCACCCACCTCACAGGGTGTCTGTTGCGGGGGAAGAAGATAAAGGAGATTGTAAGCTGCTCTGAGACACTGATTCAGAGAGAAGGGTGGAGTATAAATCTACCGTCTTCTTCTTCTTGGGTGGGGCTCTTGCCCAGCAGGCTTTTTGATTGGTCAGTGGGCATCTGATCAGTTGCGCAGATTAAAATAACAGATCTTGGTGGCAGTTGCTAGCACACTGTTGGTTTTATTTTCTCTCTGACCCTTCTTTCTCCATGTACCTTTTAAAATAGAAGTGTGAGGACGTCTCGTGTCCTGGCCCCACTGATGGACCTCCTAATGGCACCTCGTTTATTTGGCCACTGTGTGACACAGAGTGTTGGACTGGAGGGGCCATTGGCCTGATCCATCATGGCTTCTCTTATGTTCTTATGTGACACAGTGTTGGACTGGATGGGCCACTGGCCTGATCCATCATGGCTGCTCTTATGTTCTTATGTGACACAGAGTGTTGGACTGGATGGGCCACTGGCCTGATCCAACATGGCTTCTCTTATGTTCTTCTGTGACTCAGAGTGTTGGACTGGATGGGCCACTGGCCTGATCCAACATGGCTTCTCTTATGTTCTTATGTGACACAGAGTGTTGGACTGGAGGGGCCACTGGCCTGATCCATCATGGCTTCTATTATGTTCTTATGTGACATAGTGTTGGACTGAATGGGCCACTGGCCTGATCCATCATGGCTGCTCTTATGTTCTTATGTGACACAGAGTGTTGGACTGGATGGGCCATTGGCCTGATCCAACATGGCTTCTCTTATGTTATTCTGTGACTCAGAGTGTTGGACTGGAGGGGCCACTGGCCTGATCCAACATGGCTTCTCTTATGTTCTTATGTGACACAGAGTGTTGGACTGGATGGGCCATTGCCCTGATCCAACATGGCTTCTCTTATGTTCTTATGTGACACAGAGTGTTGGACTGGATGGGCCATTGCCCTGATCCAACATGGCTTCTCTTATGTTCTTATGTGACACAGAGTGTTGGACTGGATGGGCCATTGCCCTGATCCAACATGGCTTCTCTTATGTTCTTATGTGACACAGAGTGTTGGACTGGATGGGCCACTGCCCTGATCCAACATGGCTTCTCTTATGTTCTTATGTGACACAGAGTGTTGGACTGGATGGGCCACTGGCCTGATCCAACAGGGCTTCTCTTATGTTCTTATGTGACACAGAGTGTTGGACTGGATGGGCCATTGCCCTGATCCAACATGGCTTCTCTTATGTTCTTATGTGACACAGAGTGTTGGACTGGATGGGCCACTGGCCTGATCCAACAGGGCTTCTCTTATGTTCTTATGTGACACAAAGTGTTGGACTGGATGGGCCACTGGCCTGATCCAACAGGGCTTCTCTTATGTTCTTATGTGACACAGAGTGTTGGACTGGAGGGGCCACTGGCCTGATCCAACATGGCTTCTCTTATGTTCTTATGTGACACAGAGTGTTGGACTGGAGGGGCCATTGGCCTGATCCAACATGGCTCCTCTTATGTTCTTATGTGACACAGAGTGTTGGGCTGGATGGGCCACTGGCCTGATCCAACATGGCTTCTCTTATGTTCTTATGTGACACAGAGTGTTGGACTGGATGGGCCATTGCCCTGATCCAACATGGCTTCTCTTATGTTCTTATGTGACACAGAGTGTTGGACTGGATGGGCCACTGGCCTGATCCAACAGGGCTTCTCTTATGTTCTTATGTGACACAGAGTGTTGGACTGGAGGGGCCATTGGCCTGATCTAACATGGCTTCTCTTATGTTCTTATGTGACACAGAGTGTTGGACTGGAGGGGCCATTGGCCTGATCCAACATGGCTCCTCTTATGTTCTTATGTGACACAGAGTGTTGGGCTGGATGGGCCACTGGCCTGATCCAACATGGCTTCTCTGATGTTCTTTTGTGTCACAGAGTGTTGGACTGGATGGGCCATTGCCCTGATCCAACATGGCTTCTCTGATGTTCTTATGTGACACGGAGTGTTGGACTGGACGGGCCATTGCCTTGATCCAACATGGCTTCTTTTATGTTCTTATGTGACACAGAGTGTTGGACTGGATGGGCCACTGGCCTGATCCAACATGGCTTCTCTTATGTTCTTAAATAATACCCCTCTTATGCCCTGTCCTTGGGCTTCCTCTGTGTGTGTGCCCACATGACATTCATTTTGCTGCGCCCACTACACCCACATTAGATTTCCAACGGTGCCCACGGGCTCCAAGAGGTTAGGGCCTCTGCTCGAGGGGCGAGGAGGGCACACTCACCTGATCACCACGTCCGCCTGAATGCCGTAGATTTCCTGCTCCAGGGCCTTCTGGAAGGACATCAAAGTGTTTTCGGGCGCCAGCTGGGAAAATGCAAAAAAAAACATGGAGAGATTCAGAACTCACAGGCTGCCAAAGCCGACACCAAACAGACGGCAGATCGAAAGGCCGACATCCTGGAAGCGACGGGGAGAAAAGGTAGTCCGAAAGAGACACTGTGAAAAATCTGATTGCGGAATCTAAGAGGATTCCTGTGTGTGGTTCAGACAAATCGTAGCTTCATGGTGGGAACAAGCAGGGTTGCCGATCCCCAAGTGGTGGCAGGGGATCCCCCGGTTTGGAGGCCCTCCCCCTGCTTCGGGATCATCAGAAAGCGGGGGGACGGGAGGGAAATGCCTGCTGGGCACTCCATTATTCCCTATGGAGACCGATTCCCATAGGGTATAATGGAGAACTGATCTGTGGGTATTTGGGGCTCTTTGGGAGCTGTTTTTTTGGGATAGAGGCACCAAATTTGCAGCATAGCATCCAATGATTCTCCTCAAAATATCCTCCAAGTTTCAAAAGGATTGGACCGGGGGTCCAATTCTATGAGCCCCCAAAGAAAGCGCCCCTATGCTTCATAATTTCCAATGAGGGAAGGCATTTAAAAGATGTGAGGCCTCTTTAAATTTGAAAGCCGGAACTCCCTTTCGGAGTTCAATTGTGCTTGCCACATCCTTGCTCCTGGCTCCACCCCCGTATGTGTTCTGGCTCCACCCCAAAGGTATCCAGGCTCCGCCCCCAAAGTCCCCAGATATTTCCTGAAATGGGACTTGGCAACTCTAGAAACAAGCCTGGATTATCCTGAGGCTCTGGTGTTAACTTCGATATATGAATATATAACTTCGATATATGAATACAGAGCTTGCTTTGTAGAAAAATCCCAGCAGGAACTCATTTGAGTATTAGACCACACTCCCTGATGTCACCATTGTTTCACACAGGGCTTTTTTTGTAGAAAAGGCCCAGCAGGAACTCATTTGAATATTAGACCACACCCCCTGACATCACCATTGTTTCACAAAGGGCTTTTGTAGAAAAAGCCAGGCAGGAACTCATTTGAATATTAGACCACACTTCCTGATGTCACTATTGTTTCACGCAGGGCTTTTTTTTAAAAAAAGAAAAAGCCCAGCAGGAACTAATTTGCATAGTAGGCCACACCCCCTGATGGCACCATTGTTCCACGCAGGGCTTTTTTGTGGAGAAAGGGTAGCAGGGACTCATTTGCATATCAAGCCACACCCCCTGGGGCCGAGCCAGCCAGAACTGCGTTGCTGTGCGTCCCCACTCCAAAAAAAAGCCCTGTATGAATCCACACACACACAGTCTGCCCTTAACCCTAACCTCCCACACAGCCCCGTCCGTCACCTCAGGCCCCGCTCCATCTTCTGCCACTAACTGAGGCCACACGACACACAGAGAGTAACACAGCAAAAGGACAGAAAAATAAAGGTACATCACCCACCGTGACAACCAGCTTCTATTATTGAATTATACAAAGTCAACAAAGATAAACATACTCGTATAAATTCCACCATCATAAATTACAAAACAACCATAACTTTTAGTCCTTAATGAAAAAGGAAGCATTAGCACCAAGAGTCCTTTTCATCCTGTGGTAAAACTTCCCATCTCGTTCCATGAAATCCTGGTGTAGTGCTCCAGATGTTTAATGTTTGTCAAAAAAATGCAGCCAATAATCCAAGTTTCCGAGGACGAGGTCGTACGGAACCCTTGTTTCCCGTGAGCTTCTTCAAGCTGCAATAATCCTCTTAGCAATTGAGCTTCCTCAAGCTGCAATAATCCTCTTAGCAATTTCTCTTAAGAATTAGGCCAAACAGCCAGCGAGTTTAAACGAACACCTTCAAGGAAGCTCAATTGCTAAGAGGATCACTGCGGCTTGAAGAAGCTCACACGAAACGAGGGTTCCGTACGACCTTGTCCTTGGAAACTTGGATTATTGGCTGCATTTTTTGACAAACATTAAACATCTGGAGTACTACACCAGGATTTCATGGAACGAGACACTAACGGAGGCCAGGCACATCGGTATAAGCAGCGGGGCCTGTTTGGTTGCGGCACCCCGGATAAGACACGCCCTGCCTGCTAGCCATACACCCAGGGCCGGATCTGTTGCGTTTCTAGGGCCAGATGAAGATGCACAGGCTCGTGCAGGCTTCTTGCGGATTGGCCCGTGAGCCGGTCTGTTACTCGTCGGGCATTGGACGACTGGATAATCCATCGTTTTTCGTTTCCCACCTTGACATCTTGCCGTTTTCTGAAAACACCATCGGTGAATTGCTATCGATTTGTTTTACGTCTGCCTCGGTCGCTCCCCTCCCTTTTCGCGACTTTTCTGTTTGCTTGTTTGCACGGCTGCTGTGATCTGCAGGAGGTATATTTCTACTGATTCCCTGACTGCCAATTCACACCACCACCCCATAGTGTTTCTACACTCCCGTCTCCCCCCACTCTCTAAACAGCACGGTTTTTTTTGGGGGGGGGAGTGTCACTGAACAGGAGGGGGAGGGAAGGAAGGAAGGAAATCCTGATTCACTAACAAAGGTTTTCCATTTAGATAAATCCAAGAGGGCAGCCGTGTTGGCCTGAAGCAGCTGAACAGAGCAGGAGTCGAGCGGCACCTTTGAGACCAACCAAGTTGGTTGGTCTTAAAGGCGACGCTCGACTCCTGCTTTGTTCAAAGGTTTTCCATTGTTGATTTACTGCATGATTCGACCCAGAGCTTCAATGAGCATTTGTTGACGTCTTTTTTTGTCCAAACGAGGTGGTTTTTAATTGGTAGCCCACTCTTTTTTGTGCTGGCTTACTCTGTAAGCACCCGTGAAAGCTTTAAAACCAAAAGCAAGGCGTTTCTCCATTAAAAGTACGTCTGAGCACGCAACGACGGCCTGCCCCGCCTTTCTGTGTTACGAGAAAGACATCCCAATAAGTGAACTCGGAAGACTGCCCGTGGAAGAGATTTCCTCGCCACCTGTCACTGCCTTGCTCCTTCGTCCCTCATACATGGTTTTCCCTTACTCGCAACAACCCTGCAGGGCAGGTCACGCAAAAGACAATATGACTGACCCAACTCACCTAGCGTGCTTTCTAATTGGGTGGGGATTGGAAACTGGGTCTCTGCCCAACTCCCCAACCACAGTGCTTTTGCTGGCTTTCAAGAAGTCCCCAAGAAAGAACTTATGACTGCCCTTCTCTATCAGCTCCAGCAGGGCTTTTGTTGGTAGAAAATGCTCAGCAGGAACTCATTTGCCTATTAGGCCACACCCCCTGACACCACCACAAATAGATTTAAGGGCAGCTTCTATCCAAGTGCTGTGGTTAGGCTAAATGCAGCGCTATGAATGGTTATTTGTTTTAGATGTAGGCTAATGTGGGGTCATGAATGGTTATTTGTTTTAGATGTATTTAAATTGTTTATGTATATGTCTTTTCTTTAGTGTTGATGTGTTGGTATGTTTGTGGAAGAGCACCTCATTTCGTTGCTCTCATTTTCCTTTTTTGAGAACAATGACAATAAATCTATCTATCTATCTATCTATCTATCTATCTATCTATCTATCTATCTATCTATCTATCTATCTATCTATCTATCTATCTATCTATCTATCCTATCTATCTATCTATCGTTTCATACAGCGCTTTTCTGCAGAAGAAGCCCAGCAGGAGCTCATTTGCATATTAGGCCACACCCCCTTGACAGCACAATTGTTTCACGCGAGGCTTTTTGTAGAAAAAGCCCAGCAGGAACTCATTTGTATATTAGGCCACACCCCCTGACACCTCCATTGTTTCACACAGCGCTTTCCTGCAGAAGCCCAGCAAGAGCTCATTTGCATATTAGGCCACACCCCCTTGACATCACAATTGCTTCACGCAAGGCTTTTTAAAGAAGAAGCCCAGCAGGAACTCATTTGTATATTAGGCCACACCCCCTGAGACCTCCATTGTTTCACACGGGGCTTTTTTTTTTTTTTAGAAAAAGCCCAGCAGGAGCTCAATTGCATATTAGGCCACACACCCTGACACCACCATTGTTTCACACAGGGCTTTTTTGAAGAAGAAGCCCAGCAGGAACTCATTTGCATATTAGGCCACACCCCTAACTGTGAGGAAAAGCCCCCTACTTTTCATACATGTGAACATCATGATCACCAGCATGGTTGCCAGGGTGCCTGGAGATTTGACTCTCACACCTCTGCTCTAAGAAGTGGACTTTGCTTACAGTTTCTAAGGCTTATATGGCAGCTTTGCATTCTACATCTCTGAAGAGTGTTAGCCAGAACTACAGACATGCTCCAGCTGCTCCTTGTGTGCCCAGTCTTGGCCACTGCAGTGGAAGAAGCCAGGCCACCATGTTTCCAGCCTGGCTCCATGGACCTAAAGCTAACAACAGCAGAATCCATCTTGCTTTCCTGATCCAAGCATACCCTGCCAGGCTGAACTCATTCCTTCTTAGTGGGAAAGTCACACGTACACACCCTGAGCCTGCAAGCAACCATCTGTTTTATGAATGGATTAATAGCTCCACTGTTGATCCTATTGCTCAGCAATACCAGAACAATAAATCTTGCCCAGCAGAAGATGAGAAAGAGGAAGGACATCTCCTGTCTCCATCAAGTCTTTTGTCTACACCGGGTGGTACCTAGGCCAGCATTTGATTCCCTATTGTCACCTTCCCAGCTAATCCCATTTAATCTTAAGTATCCAGCCATTTCCATTCTCACCCTAGTCTAATACCTTGGAGCCGCCCCAGGCAGCATCGCAGCTTGGAAATTCCAGCTTCACCAGACTAAGGTGAAGTTCATTGGTCAAAACTGGCATCCAATTAGGTGTCAGCAAGGGATGTCCAGCCTCCTTGGTCATCATAGAGCCTCCCCCTGCTCCTCCCCGAGACCTCCCAGCACCTAAGGGGTCTAAGAGAGTCTATTTAACCTCTGACCCAACTCCACTCATGTGTGCCTTCTATTCAGCAACCCACCTTCCGCTGTCTAGATCCATCCCCAATTCTGGCCACAGTTTTGGGTCCATTTCCCCTGTCCTCTCATGTCGCCATTGGAACCTTCCTGGAAGAACTACGATGGTAAATATCGCCCTGTATGTCTACCCTGATATGTGTCCCTATCAATCTATCTATTTTCCTAGACCTGTATGAATGTGTGAATGTTTTGTATTTTACCTTGTGTGAAAGAACTATTGTTTCAAATAAATTACAATTGATTTTATTAAATTAGAGTCCTCTATTGAGCATTGACTCTCTGATCGGTTGAGCCTCGTATACACAGATAATAAAAGATTCCTATTGGGACAACTGTCTCTCAGTCTAATTCCCCAATCTCATTTTGAGAGCAGTTTCCTAACAGACACCACCATTGTTTCACACAGGGCTTTTTCTACAAAAAAGCAGGAGCTCATTTGTATATTAGGCCACACTCCCTGACATCACGTCTCACACAGGGCTTTTTTTGTAGAAAAGGCCCAGCAGGAACTCATTTGCATATTAGGCCACACTCCCTGATCCTAAGCCAGCCGCTCTCCCGTTCCATCCATACCCTGTGGCTAATAGCCACTGATGGACCGCTGCTCCAGATGTTTTTCCAATCTCCTCTTGAAACCATCTATGCCTGTAGCTGTCCCCCCCCTCCTGTGGCAGTGAATTCCACGTGTTCATCACCCTTTGGCTGGAGAAGGACTTCCTTTTATCCGTTCTAACCCAACTGCTCAGCGACAGAGACTTCCGAGGGAGATTCTGCAGAGGAAGGCGACAGCGCACCACCTCTGCTTCTCGCTTGCCTGGAAAGCCCCTTGCTGGGGTCACTACAAGTCAGCTATGACTCTAGGGCGCTTCACACACACACACACACACACACAGAACACACTGACTGCTTTCCCCACATACAAAAAAGGTAAAGGAAAGGTCCCCTGTGCAAGCACCAGTCGTTTCCGACTCTGGGGTGACATCGCATCACGATGTTCTCACAGAAGACTTTTTTTTTACAGGGCGGTTTGCCTGTGGCGCAGAGTGTGAAAAGCTGCAGCGCTGCAGGCCTAAGCTCTGCTCACGACATGAGTTCGATCCCCAGTGGAAGCTGGGTTTTCAGGTAGCCGGCTCGAGGTTGACTCAGCCTTCCATCCTTCCGAGGTCGGTCAAATGAGTCCCCGGCTTGCTGGGGGGGGGGGGGAAGTGTAGATGACTGGGGAAGGCAAGGGCAAAACCACCCCGTCAAAAGTCTGCCGTGAAAACGTTGCGAAAGCAACGTCACCCCAGAGTCGGCAACGACCGGTGCTTGCGCAGGGGACCTTTCCTTTTCCTTGCCATTGCCTTCCCTCATCATCTACACTTACAACACAAATCCATACGGAGAGCGGCATTCAAAAAACCAACGATATCGGCAGATTTCAAAAGGTCACGACAGCGCCGGGAAAGGCGAGTTGTACGTATTTACACCTGTCCTGCCTGCGAGAGTCTATACAGAAGAGGGAAACAGGCCTCTCTGAAGGTCGACGCAGAAAGAGGAAGCTACTGCAACAAAAAGATTGAACGGGACAGAAAAGGATTAGAAAGGCTGAGAAAAACCTGCAGAGGAAGAGAAGGCGGTGGCAGGGGTGGGGGGGAGAGAAGCGCTCTCTCTCTCTCGCCACTTAAAAACCTGGATTCCGGAAGGAAAAGATTTGTATTGTAGAAAAGGCCACTAAACAATTGGATGAATTATGTATTAGGCTGATGATTTTCTTTTCTTTTTTGGGGGGGTGGGGGTGGGGGAATTTCCCACAATCCCTTTGGAGTTGCTGGCAAGCCAAAAGAACATCACCGTCTGACTGCTGCAGGGATTCTCGGATACACCCCGGTTTCAAGCTTGGTAACCCTCAGACGAGCACCGGAGACCTCATCCAGAGATTTGAAATATAGAACCAATATGAATCAGTGATGGCAGTTATGGCCTGCGGTCAAAGAGTTACGACTTACGCATAACCTGACATTATGTGGTTGGCTCCACCTCCTGCGGCGGCCATTTTGTGACCACGCCCATTGCCATGGGTGAGAATTCCATAGGTGCTCAGAGGAACAGGTGTTCAGTTCTAAGAATCTACCTTATACTATCAGAGCCTGGTCCACCTACCACAGAAGGCTATCCAGATATTTCCCCGTCCTGCTACCCTAGAGCTGGGGTATCAAACTGATTTGTTATGATGGCCGGTTCTGGCATAAATGAGACCATGTCGGTTTGGGCCAGACCATGGTATACCTATTTAAAATTAGATAGCAGAGAGATGAACTTTTATAAAGGACACAGTCAAAGTTACTGCTTCGTATTGTTACAGTAGCAAGAATTGTATACGCTGAATATTGGAAAACGTCTCAAATACCAAATAGAGAGGATTTTAGGTTTAAATTGTTAGAAGCATCAGAAATGGACTTGTTAACTAATAGATTGAGAGGAGGGAATATAGAGGAATGTGAGAAAACTTGGAATCCTCTGTATGAGTGGGCAAAACATTTGGGTTTTGAATTGACAGGATAATATATATGTATTAGTTTTAGTTCACACGCTTCGTTAGATGATATGTATAGGTTAAGAAGACGTATATATGCTTTTTATGTTTGTTGTGTATTTTGTATGTATGTTTATGTTGAAGTGTTGTCAATAAAAATTTAAAATCTTTAATATATATATAAAGGACACAGTCAAAAACAAATTTTTTTTTAAAAAAAAGGAAGCTTAAAACATGCTCAAAACATTAGCATTCGTTGGTCTTAAAGGTGCTTTCATTGTCTCTCTTGCCCATGAGATCTGGGCAAAGGAAGCTTCTGGCTCTTTCCTTCCTTCCCCAGGAGACCAGGAGGGGGAAGAGCCTCAGCCAATAGAAGGAAGAGACACTTGGCTCAATAGCTCTGCTGTGCCATTGAGAGAGCCTGGGAAAACCAGCTCTGCCTCCCCCCCCCTTCTTCCCCAAGGGAGGAGCCTCAGCCAATGGAGAAAACAGAGGTTTTGCTCTGTAGCTCCTGTGTGATTGAGCGAGTTGTGACGCAGAAAGAAGCGAGAGAGGGAGAAGGAAGCAGGTGAAAGCCAGTTGCTCCGGGGGGCGGGGGGCTGATTCAGTCCCCAGGGCCACATGTTT
Organism: Heteronotia binoei; assembly: GCF_032191835.1. Classification (NCBI taxonomy): domain Eukaryota; kingdom Metazoa; phylum Chordata; class Lepidosauria; order Squamata; family Gekkonidae; genus Heteronotia; species Heteronotia binoei. The sequence continues at coordinate 191,685,978 of NC_083225.1, forward strand.
GACACCCCAGCCCTAGAGTCTTTACAGTGGAGATTTTGTGATTTTCGGCCAATCACGAGAGGGAGGATAGGAAGGGCTGCATCTAGTGCTTGGTTCTCACAGCCCTTTCCGACGCGCCCAGCGAAATGCTGATCGCCACTTCGGGAAGCAATGTCCTCCAGGCCAGTTTGGCTAGGGATCCTAGAGGGGGGGGGGGGTTTGCCATCTTCTGGGCACGGAACAGGGGTCTCTGAGGGTGTGTACGAGGGGAGGTTAGGGTTGCCAATCCCCAGGTGGGGGCAGGGGATCCCCCGGTTTGGAGGCCCTCCCCCCGCTTCAGGGGCGTCAGAAAGCGGGGCGGAGGGGAGGGAAATGTCTGCTGGGCACTCCATTATTCCCTAGGGAGATTTATTCCCATAGAAAATCATGGAGAATTGATCTGCCGGGATCTGGGGCTCTGGGGGGGCTGGTGACCCTGAAGCGGGGGGAGGGCCTACAAACCGGGGGATCCCCTGCCACCACCTGGGGATTGGCAACCCTAGCCCAGACTAGCCCACTGTCATGATCCTGGACCTAGTGAGGCCAGCAGGCCACAGAGAAGCCTGCCTAGGAGTTACAAAACAGCCTACATTTCCCAGGATCCCTTCTGTCTAGGCTTCCCAATCCCCAGGTTCCAGCGGGGGATCTCCTGGTTTTACAGGCTTCCCCCCTGCCCACAGCCAGCTGGCCAAAAGTGGAGGTCCCGCCCCCCCCCCCCAGCCCCAACAGCTTTAGATCTCCAGCAGGTTTAGGGTATAATGGGGAATTGATCCACGGGTATCAGAGGCTCTTGGGGGGGGGGCTGTTTTTTGAGGTAGAGGCACCAAATTTTCAGTATAGCATCTAGTGCCTCTCTCCAAAATACCCCCCATGTTTCAAAACGATTGAACCAGGGGGTGCAATTCTATGAGCCCCCCAAAAAGGTGCCCCTATCCTTCATCATTTCCTATGGAAGGAAGGCATTGAAAAGGTGTGCCGTCCCTTTCAATGTGATGGCCAGAACTCCCTTTGGAGTTCAATGATGCTTGTCACAGCCTTGATCTTGGCTCCACCCCTAATATCTCCTGGCTCCACCCCCAAAGTCCCAAATATTTCTTAAATTGGACTTGGCAACCCTAGGGGAGGTATTGGTGAATTTCCTGCACTGTGCAGAGGTTGATGACTCTGGAGATCCCTTCCGACACTATGATTCTAAGAGATCCTGGAGGTCAGCTGGGCCATTCTGCATTTGAAGCAGGGTCATGCATCCCTGTAAGAGAACCGTCTTCCTTCATTAATCTTTCAGCGCCTCTGTCTCTCCCTCTCCACACACAAGTCCTAACCAGTTCTGCTCCTTCTGGCAATATGCAGAGTGACAAACTATTCCAGCATTCCATCTCTGTATTTATTTAGCTCTTTTTTTTTTTTTGTAGCAAGAACTCTCTTGTGTATTAGGCCACATCCCCCTGATGTAGCCAATCCTCCCGGAGCTTACATAGGCCCTGTACTAAGAGCCCTGCAAGCTCTTGGAGGATTGGCTACATGGGGGGGTGGGGTGGCCCAGGGGTGGAATCTAGCAGAAGTGCCTTTGCATATTAGGCCACACACCCCTGATGTAGCCAATCCTCTTGGAGCTTACAGTAGGCCCTGTACTAAGAGCCCTTTAAGCTCCAGGAGAATTGGCTACATCAGGGATGTGTGGCCTAATATCAGGGCTTATTTGTAGCAAGAACTCCTTTGAATATTAGAACATAAGAGAAGCCATGTTGGATCAGACCAATGGCCCATCCAGTCCAACACTCTGTGTCACATAAGAGAAGCCATGTTGGATCAGGCCAGTGGCCCATCCAGTCCAACACTCTGTGTCACACAGTGGCCAAAATACACACACACACACACACTGTGGCTAATAGCCACTGCTGGACCTCTGCTCCATATTTTTATCCAATCCCCTCTTGAAGCTGGCTATGCTTGCAGCCACTACCACCTCCTGTGGCAATGAATTCCACATGCTAATCACCCTTTGGGTGAAGAAGGACTTCCTTTTATCTGTTTTAACCCGACTGCTCAGCAATTTAATTGAATGCCCACGAGTTCTTGTATTGTGAGAAAGGGAGAAAAGGACCTCTTTCTCTACTTTCTCCATCCCATGCATAATCTTGTCAAACTCTCTCATGTCACCCCGCAGTCGACGTTTCTCCAAGCTAAAGCGCCCCAAGCGTTTTAACCTTTCTTCATAGGGAAAGTGTTCCAAACCTTTAAACATTTTAGTTGCCCTTTTCTGGACTTTCTCCAATGCTATAATATCCTTTTTGAGGTGCGGCGACCAGAACTGCACACAGTACTCCAAATGAGACCACACCATCGATTTATACAGGGGCATTATGATACTGGCGGATTTGTTTTCAATTCCCTTCTTAATAATCCCCAGCGTGGTGTTGGCCTTTTTTATTGCAATCGCACACTGTCTTGACATTTTAACAGGGGTCTCTGAGGGTAAGAGAAGCTATGTTGGATCAGGCCAACGGCCCATCAAGTCCAACACTCTGTGTCACACAGTGGCAAAAAAATTTATATACACACATACACTGTGGCTAATAGCCACTAATGGACCTGTGCTCCATATTTTTATCTAAACCCCTCTTGAAGGTGGCTATGCTTGTGGCCGCCACCACCTCCTGTGGCAGTGAATTCCACATGTTAATCACCCTTTGGGTGAAGAAGTACTTCCTTTTATCCGTTTTAAAAGGAAGTACTTTTAAAGGGTGTCTCAGTGGGGTCTCTGAGAGTGTCCCCCTGATGTAGCCAATCCTCCTGGAGCTTACAAAGGCCCTGTACTAAGAGCCCTGTAAGTTCTTGGAGGATTGGCTACATCAGGAGTGTGTGATCTAATATCAGGGCTTTTTTGGAGCAAGAATGCCTTTGCATATTAGGCCATGTCCCCCTGATGTAGCCAATCCTCCTGGAGCTTACATAGGCCCTGTATTAAGAGCCTTGTAAGCTCTTGGAGGATTGGCTACATCAGGGAGGGCGTGGCCTAATATGCAAGAGAGTTCTTGCTACATAAAAAGCCTTGGCTTCCCTGCATTAACTCCAAAAGGTGAGGAGGGAGATACAGTTCCCCTTTTTGCAGCACAAAACCTCTTTTAAGGTTTTTAATTAGGCGGTTGACTCCTCTCTTGCTATTCTGCAACAGCTGTTCCACCAAGGGGCTCCTTTAGCGGAGCATATGTTTCGGTTAAGCCCAAGATCCTCAAGTATTAGTGTGAGAATTAGCCGCTCTTAGTGGGAATGCCTTCAGCGGAAAGCATTACAGATAATGAGGTTGGGAAGTAAATACGCTGAGCGAGGACCGGCGAGCCTTAAGCCGCGCCGGAAAATTTCAGAATGAAAAAGGTAATTAGAAATCAAACGCCATTTGGGGCTGCGTCAACAGAAATCCAGCGTCCAGGTCACGTGAAGTGACGGTATCACTTTGCTCTGCACTGGGAAGGCATCGCCTGGAGTCTGGTGTTCAGTTTCGGGCACCGCATTTTAAGAAGGATCTAGACAAGCTCCAGTTATTTCCCAACCCAGGGCTGCCATCCTTGGCTACCAAGATAAAACTCTCTGTATTAAAACACAATTCTGACTATGTAAAGAATATACAGCACAGAAAATTAAAATAATATACAAGATTGGTTCCTAGAAGAAGGATTAGAGATCCGAAATGGCTTGATAAGCGGACCGGAGAGCCAGTTTGGTGTAGTGGTTAAGTACGTGGACTCTTATCTGGGAGGACGGGTTTGATTCCCCACTCCTCCACTTGCAGCTGCTGGAATGGCCTTGGGTCAGCCAGAGCTCTCTTATCTAGGAGAACGGGTTTGATTCCCCACTCCTCCACTTGCAGCTGCTGGAATGGCCTTGGGTCAGTCATAGCTCTCTTATCTGGGAGAACCGGGTTTGATTCCCCACGCCTCCACTTGCAGCTGCTGGAATGGCCTTGGGTCAGCCATAGCTCTCTTATCTGGGAGAACCGGCTTTGATTTCCCACTCCTCCACGGACAGCTGCTGGAATGGTCTGGGGTCAGCCATAGCTCTCTTATCCGGGAGAAGGGGTTTGATTCCCCACTCCTCCACTTGCAGTTGCTGGAATGGCCTTGAGTCAGCCATAGCTCTCTTATCTGGGAGAACTGGGTTTGATTCCCCACTCCTCCACTTGAACCTGCTGGAATAGCCTTGGGTCAGCCAGAGCTCTCTTCTCTGGGAGAACTGGGTTTGATTCCCCATTCCTCTACTTGCACCTGCTGGAATGGCCTTGGGTCAGCCATAGCTCTCTTCTCTGGGAGAACTGGGTTTGATTCCCTGCTCCTCCACTGGAAGCTGCTGGAATGGCCTTTGGTCAGCCAGAGCTCTCTACCCTGGGAGAACCGGGTTTGATTCCCTGCTCCTCCACTGGCAGCTGCTGGAATGGCCTTGGGTCAGCCATAGCTCTCTTCTCTGGAAGAACCAGGTTTTATTCCCCATTCCTCCGTTTGCATCTACTGGAATGGCCTTGGGTCAGCCAGAGCTCTCTTATCTGGGAAAACCGGGTTTGATTCCCCACTCCTCCACCTGCAGCTGCTGGAATGCCCTTGGGTTAGCCATAGCTCTGGCAGAGGTTGTCCTTGAAAGGTCAGCTGCTGTGAGAGCCTTCTCAGCCCCACCCACCTCACTAGGTGTATGTTGTGTGAAGAGAAGACATAGGAGATTGTAAGCCGCTCTGAGTCTCTGATTCAGAAAGAAGGGCAGGGTATAAATCTGCAATTTTTCTTCTCCTCCTCCTCTATTGAACTGGAAAATAATATAATGGCTTTGTGCCACATAAGGATAGTAGGAGCACTGTGGAACTTACGCGGTATTGTTGATCCTCTTTTAGTATTTTGATACTATATATTCATTACATAGTCAGAATTACATTTTAACACGGAGAGTTTTATCTTTGTTGTGGTTTAGCATCTCCTTCATGGTCCCGGCAATACTGTGAAATCCTTGGCTGCTGGCAGCTCGGAGGATGCATTCAAAGTTAAAGTTGCTTTCTTTCCACCTCTCCTTCCCCCCTCTCCCTCCCTGCTGTCCTTCCAGCTCTCCAACATCTGACGTTCATGTCTTGCAGCTCTCAAACATCTAACGTTGATTCCATGCGGCTCTTACACTAGGCAAGTTTGGCCACCCCTGGGCTATAGCATCCTGCCAACACCTCCCCCATTTCCAATTCCTCCACCCCTCTGGGTCTCATTTATTGCACAAGCTTGGCTTCATCCAAGATTCTAAAATATACACAGATGGGGGAAACATGCATGACAGAACTTCCTCGGGCAGATTTCTCCAGTGCGTGGGAAAAATAAATAAAGGCGCAGAGAAGGAGATAAAAACACACACTTTTTTTTTAGAAAGCAAAGAACGCAGAGGCCGCTCAGGTAACAAGATAAAGCTTTTTTTTAAACACAGGAACTATCACACAAACACACACACACACCCTCTTCTGTACTGCTTTCTGTGTGCTGCTGCTACCGATTTAATTTGTTAACGTTTTAACATTTGGCTGTCAGCCGACTGCGTCTATTGCATTCTTATTCTATTTTATCTTCGTTAGCGTAGCCGTAGGTATCCCTGCCTGTCACACAAAAGACCAAGGTTTGAATCCCCAATGGGAAGGTGCTTTTTTGCTTGGCCTGGATAGACTGAGCTCGCTGATCTCATCAGATTGTGGAAGCTAGGGTTGCCAAGTCCAATTCAAGAAATATCTGGGGACTTTGGGGGTGGAGCCAGGAGACATTAGGGGTGGAGCCAAGATCAAGGCTGTGACAAGCATGATTGAACTCCAAAGGGAGTTCTGGCCATCACATTTAAAGGGACGGCACACCTTTTCAGTTCCTTCCTTCCATAGGTAATAATGAAGGATAGGGGCACCTTCTTTGGGGGCTCATAGAATTGGACCCCCTGCTCTAATCTTTTTGAAACTTGGGGGGTATTTTGGGGAGAGGCACTAGATGCTATACTGAAAATTTGGTGCCTCTACCCCAAACAACAGCCCCCCCCCCAGAGCCCCGAATTCCAACAGATCAATTCTCCATGATTTTCTACGGGCGTTTTTGCAGTGACCTTACGCCGGAGCGACGTCCCTCTTCACCGCGCAGCGTCTGCACGAATTTCGCACTAATTGCTCCGCAGAACCCGGAAGAGCCGCAAAGTCCCGCGGCTTTTGCGGCACAAATGTAAACCGCCAAAAACCAGTTTACATTTGCGACGCAAAAGCTGCGGGACTTTGCGGCTCTTCCGGGTTCTGCGGAGCAATTAGTGCGACATCCGCACAGACACTGCGCGGTGAAGAGGGACGTCGCTCCGGTGTAAGGTCAGTGCGAAAACACCCATTGGGAATAAATCTCCATAGGGAATAATAGAGTTCCCAGCAGATATTTCCCTCCCCTCCCCCCGCTTCCTGGCAACCTGAAGCGGGGGGAGGGCCTCCAAACCAGGGGATCCCCTGCCCCCACCTGGGGATTGGCAACCCTAGTGGAAGCGCAGCAAAGTCAGCCTTGGTTCGAACTTGGATAGATGACTCCCAAGGAAAACTTTGACCTATTTTCCACCAGCCTTATGCCGCTCACTATCTTCTTCTCAACGGGGCTTCCGTCGGATTTCACACTCTCTGCCCCGGGGCGTCGCCTTTTTTTCCGCCTTGCAAACAGAAACTGGTTTTTAGAGGATCTTGTTTGCGGCGCGAAAAAGGAGGAGCGAGTTGCAGCCCCGGGGCAGAGAGTGCGCAATCTGACGGAAGCAGGGTTGCCAAGTCCAATTCAAGAAATATCTGGGGACTTTGGGAGTGGAGCCAGGAGACTTCGGGGGTGGAGCCAGGAGACAGTAGGGGTGGAACCAAGATCAAGGCTGCGACAAGCATCATTGAACTCCAAAGGGAGTTCTGGCCATCACATTGAAAGGGACAGCACACCTTTTCAATTCCTTCCTTCCATAGGAAATCATGAAGGATAGGGGCACCTTCTTTTAGGGCTCATAAAATTGGACCCCCTGGCCCAATCTTTTTAAAACTTGGGGGGTATTTTGGGGAGAGGCACTAGATGATATACTGAAAATTTGGTGCCTCTACCCCTTAAAACAGCCCCCCCAGAGCCCCAGATACCCACAGATCAATTCTCCATTATTTTCTATGGGGATAAATCTCTATAGGGAATAATAGAGTTCCCAGCAGACATTTCCCTCTCCTCCCCCCGCTTTCTGATGACCCTGAAGCGGGGGGAGGGCCTACAAACCGGGGGATCCCCTGCCACCACCTGGGGATTGGCAACCCTAGCCCGGACAGCCCACTGTCATGATCCTGGACCTAGTGAGGCCAGCGGGCCCCAGAGAAGCCTGCCTAGGAGTTACAAAACAGAGGCTAGATGGCCATCTGACAGCGATGAGGATCCTGTGAATTTAGGGGGAGGTGTTTGTGATTATCCTGCATTGTGCAGGGGGTTGGACTATTTGACTCTGGAGGTCCCTTCCAACTCTAGGATTCTATGATTCTCCTTTGGAGGTTTTTAAGCAGAGGCTAGATGGCCATCTGACAGCAATGAAGATCCTGTGGATTTAGGGGGAGGTGTTTGTGAGTTTCCTGCATTATGCAGGGGGTGGGACGAGAAGACCCTGGAGGTCCCTTCCAACTCAGGATGTGGTGGGCTCCTCTTCCTTGCAGGTTTTGAAGCAGAGGCTAGATGGCCATCTGACAGCAATGAGGATGCTGTGAATTTAGGGTGAGGTGTTTGTGAGTTTCCTGCATTGTGCAGGGGGTGGGACGAAAAGACCCTGGAGGTCCCTTCCAACTCAGGATGTGGTGGGCTCCTCTTCCTTGCAGGTTTTGAAGCAGAGGCTAGATGGCCATCTGACAGCAATGAGGATCCTGTGAATTTAGGGTGAGGTGTTTGTGAGTTTCCTGCGTTGTGCAGGGGGTTGGACTAGATGACCCTGGAGGCCCCTTCCAACCCTAGGATTCTATGATAGAACTTTACAAAATTACGCAGAGGCTGGACAGTGTTGACAGAGAAATTTTCCCCCCTCTCCCAAAACACTACAGCTCGAGAGAATCCAACGAAGCTGATGGGCAGGAGGTTCGAGACAGACCAAAGGAGATACTCCTTTACACAGAGAGGGATTAAAATCTGGAATCAGCTGCCAGAGGACGTAATGATGGCCACAGGGAGAAGCAGCTTTAAAAAGAGGATTAGATAGAGTCATGGAGGAAAAGAACAAAGTTTGAGTCGGTGGCACTTTTAAGACCAACAAAAGTTAATTCCGGGTATAAGCTCTTGTGCGCGTGCGCACTTCCTCAGATACCGCTGAACTCAGACTTTTGTCCTGTTGCTTCAGAACAACACAGCTACCCACCGGAATATATCTTCATGGAGGAGAAGTCTATCGGTGGCTTCTAGCCGTGGTGACTGAGGGGAACCTCCACATTCAGAGGTACTAAGCCTCAGAATCCCAGAGCCAGAAGGCAACATCAGGGGAAGGCCTCGGCCGCCACGTCCTGTTGTTGGGACTTCCAGAGAAATTGGTTGGCCAGTGTGTGAGGCAGGAGGCTGGACTAGATGGACCTTGAGAACATGAGAGAAGCCATGTTGGATCAGGCCAATGACCCATCTAGTCCAACACTCTGTGTCACATAAGAACAGAAGAGAAGCCATGCTGGATCAGACCACTGGCCCCTCCAGTCCAACATTCTGTTTCACATAAGAACCTAAGAGAAGCCATGTTGGATCAGGCCAATGGCCCCTCCAGTCCAACACTCTGGGTCACACAGAGGCCAAGAAACTAAGCACCATCACCTAGGTACACCAGTGGGGCCAGGACACTAGAAGCCCCCCCACACTGTGCCCCCTTCATTGGTCCAATCCAGCACGGTTCTTCTGATGTTCTTATGAAGGCCTCGGCCTCTCTGCCCTGTAGTTGGCTATTCAGAGGAACTGGTTGGCCACTGTGTGAGACAGGAGGCTGGACTAGATGGACCCTCACTGGTCTGATCCAGCAGGGCTCTTCTTATGTTCTTATCAGGGGAAGGCCTCAGTCTCTCTGCCCTGTTGCTGGCCCTGCAGAGGAACTGGTTGGCCATTGTGTGAGACAGGAGGCTGGACTGGATGGACCCTCACTGGTCTGACCCAGCAGGGCTCTTCTGATGTTCTTCTCAGATGAAGGCTTCAGCCTCTCTGCCCTGTTGTTGGCTCTCCGGAGGAACTGGTTGGCCACTGTTTGAGACAGGAGGCTGGACTAGATGGACCATCACTGGTCTGATCCAGCAAGGCACTTCTGATGTTCTTATGAAAGCCTCGGCCTCTACACCCTGTTGGTGGCCCTCCAGAGGAACTGGTTGCCCACTGTGTGAGAAAAGATGCTGGACCGGATGGACCCTCACTGGTCTGATCCAACAGGGCTCTTCTGATGTTCTTATGAAAGCCTCGGCCTCTACGCCCTGTTACTGGCCCTACAGAGGAACTGGTTGCCCACTGTGTGAGAAAAGATGCTGGACTAGATGGACAATCACTGGTCTGATCCAGCAAGGCACTTCTGATGTTCTTATGAAGGCCTCAGCCTCTCTGCCCTGTTGTTAGCCCTCCAGAGGAACTGGCTGGCCACTGTGTGAGACAGAACGCTGGACTAGATGGACCCTCCCTGGTCTGATCCAGCAGGGTTCTTCTCATGTTCTTAAGTTAATACCAGGGTTGTGATGTGGAGGCGGGGGGGCGGCGGGGTGGGCTCCCTCTGGGTATCCTACCCCCCCCCAGGGAAAGTGTATGCGCAATACATAGCCTCTCCTTCCCGGTGTAGTGAACGCCGCGTGGTCACTGTCTGGCTATGCCTGGCAGATGGTCACTGCAATGGCCTCTCCTGCATTACTGCATCCGTAGCAACACCTTCTCGCTGGTCCCCCCCGTTTTTCACAGAGTTTGCTACGTCATGGTGCGACCGAATTGTCCGGCGGTATAACCGGATGGGCAGGCTGGGCCCACCAACCTCGCCAGCCTAAGAGAAGGAAAACTCTAACATCAAACCCGGGCAGATAGAGCTCGTTAATGTAACACCTACCACCTGGAGGACTCGCTGCCGGCGTCCCGGCTTACTGGGCCATGGCAGATGACCCCCAGGTGAAAGGGTGGAGCCAGTACCGCGCACACTGGGCTTCACCTAAAAAATTCCTCTGCGCAGGCCTGAAGGGCATATCCACATACACAACCCACAACGCATCAAGTCCTGCAGCGATGGGCAAGGGGCGAAACGGCAGGTGGAAGGTGCCACTGGAAGCCGCAGTCCCAATCCTGCATGTAGGCGGTTCAGGGTATTGGTCGCCTGATGCTAACCCGGAGACGAAAGCATTTTTCGGCAGCACCCTGAACGACCAAGCAGCCTTATCTAGGGACAGCACTGCTTGCTCCACACGGAGAGGGGCCTAGAAAAGGTGGCCTAAACAAAGCTCGTCTCCTCCACCCCAGTTGGCTAGCCGCGGTCAACGGGCATCCTTATTTGCGGTCAAAAAATAAGAATCGCACTGCTACAGCACCAATCCTAAATCAGACTTTTCCCTGCAGCCACTGTGGCCGGACCTGCCTGTCCCGCATTGGTCTTGTCAGCCACCAGCGAGCCTGCAGCAGACGTGGACTACTGCACCCTTCTTAAATCTTCGTTCGCGAAGCCAAGCCGAGAGAGAGATGTGGAGGCAGACAATGGCAAACCACCTCCAAATGTCTCTTGCCTTGAAAACCCCACCGGGGCCACCATAGGCCAGCTGTGACTTAATGGTACTTCTCACCCACCCCTACCATTCTGTTTCATTACATGCGTACCATGGGAGCCCCCCGGTGACCAATGATGGTGGGCTTGGGTGAGAGATTCTTCTTCTCCATGATGCAGGGGGAGTAGATGGTGAGAGGAAGGAGGTAAAGGCCAAGGACGACTGCAAAGTAGGCCGTGAACATCAGCATCTGGGAACCTGCAGGCAAGGGGAAATGCGAGAAGAAAGAAGCCGTGAAGGGGCTACACCGAGACACAGAAATTCCCCCCAAAAAACAGGCTTACCAAACCCACAGAGGGGTCGAGAGATCTCCCACGGCCTGCAAGTGCGTCCTTCCCCACTCAGCTGGCTGGCAGGGAGAGGGGACATTCGCAGTGTCCTGACGCTCTGATGTCACTCCCCACGTGCCCAGAAGTGACGTCAGCATATTGCTGGAGGACGCTGGGAATGCTCTTGCACAAGGGTGTCAAACTCATTTCTTACGAGGGCCGGATTTGACATAAACGAGACCTCGTCGGGCCGGGCCCCGTGTGTCATAAAAATGTAATGTCGGGTAGCAGAGATACAAACTTTATAAAGGACACAGACAAACACAAAGATTTTTTTTTAAAAAAAACCTTAAAATAAAATATGCTTAAAAGGTTAGCTCCCTTGCCAGATTTTGTTTATTTAACAACAGCTGATAATTGACGCCTCTTGCTCTGAATGATTGCATCAAAACCTGGAGACCATGTCTGTGCTGTAGCAATCTTGAGTATGCTGTTCAGGTGTTGTTCAGGTGGGTGTCTGTAAGCTGCAAACCTACTTTTGATTACAGAAATCTCATGGTCAATGCTTTGAGCCTAAGACCCAGGGGAAAACTTGAAATGGCTGGGCATTGTGAACTTTTCTACATAACTTGCTTCATGTGCCGGTCAGCCAATGGAGAAAACAGAGGCTTTGCTCTGTAGCTCCTGTGCGATTGAGCAAGCCTGGCAAATCCAACTGTGACACAGATGGGAGCAAGAGAGAGAAGGAAGCATATGACAGGGAGTTGCTCACGGACCTGATAGAAGCCCTCTAGAGGCCTGATCCGGCCCTCAGGCCGCATGTTTGATGCCCCTGCTCTAGCACTTGGGTCAAATCATTGAGTTCTACCCAAATGCCAAAGCAACCCCAGCAACATATCAGTGTCACTTTTGGGAGCATGGGGAGTGACGCCTGCATGGCGTCAGTGATGTGGGGGAGGAATGATTTTGTGCTTTCCCCATTCCCAGCTGCAGATGACGCACAGCAGCAACAGTGCTTTGGGTAGCAAGTTTTCCCCAAGGGTTCCCTACCCCGATTCATCCAAGGTGGCCACCCACCCCTCCCTCGGACCACCGACTTCATGATCTTTTGCTATTTTACTAGGGTCTCACAGTTCCATCCCTACCTGCTTGCTCCAAAGCCCAAAATTAATGGGCTTTGGGAGGGGAAGGGGGGGGGGGGAAATAGCGATTTGTTCCAGGCAGAAGACTGGAAGATGGGTTCCTTTTCCTCTCAGCCCCGCCCACCTCACAGGGTGTCTGCTGTGGGGGGAGAAGATACAGGAGTCTCTGATTCAGAGAGAAGGGCGGGGTATAAATCTGCAAGTCTTCTTCAGCGTCATTTTCCTCCACTGGAAGGTCACATGTTCTTTCCCGCTTGATGATGCGCTGCGTTCAGGAAGAGAGAGCTGCCACATGGGGTCAGCGCCCCAAGATGAAAGGAAAAGATAAAACGGGAGCGAGAGAAACCACGACTCACCGGCTCTTTCCGCTCTCGCAATCTGCCCGGATATCAACCACGACAGAGCGGTGACAGCTACCAGGGCTCCGATGTGCAGAAAGGGGGCTGTGGCCTAGGGGAGAAAAAGAGAGTGGGAAAAGCAAGGCAAATACATTTTGTTGCATGGGGTGCGGCGAGAGGGATAGACAAAACAAGGCAGAAACCAGTCAAGAAATATAAAATTAAGAAGGGCCAATCCTTAATGTCGCTGTCCCGGAGATCTCTGAAACTTGGCAAGGGCTGCCAAGAACTAAAAAAAAGTGAATCCCTATAGGCACCTGTGAAACCAGAGTTCCCAGAGGAGAGTGCCTGTTATGTCTCTGCGTGATCCCCTGTTCTTTTTTCTTTTTTGACTTTCTAATTTTTATTTCAACTCCGCATAAAAAAGACATGCCAACATAAATGACAGAAATACATACAAAGTACAATCAACCCTCCCCACCACCATTCAACCACTCTCCCAGTCACCCAAGGAGCCTTGGAAGTTTGTCAGTTTCCTATTTCTATTGTTCCAAAACTAGTCCTTTACTTTTCACCCAACAATAGATAGGATCCCATGCCTCTTTACATTTTTGTAAGTTTCCATCTTGTAGTCTTGTGGTCAATATATCTAATTCCGCGGCTTCTAATAATTTCAATATAAATTCCTCTCTGTTGGGTATTTCTTGCCTTCCCGCGTTCTTGCCAGGGTGTGGTTGAATTGGTGCCATTCCACCCGGAAAGGCCCCATAGTGGCATTGTTTGCCCAAGGGCGGGCCTGCCCATACAAGTATTTCATGGGTGTGCAGCCCCCCGAGAGGACGATTAATACCCATCTGCCCCTACCCCCGGGAATCAGGATCCTGCGGTGTTTCAAGAATTGGGCTCCCGCGGGGAAATCTCTTTAGCTGAGGCTACGGGCTTCTATTCTTGATCTGGTTGGCCTCTCCTATCGGCGCTGTCTCCTGTGTAAGATGGAATAATATCTGCCACCTCTGTGAGATATCATGACGTGAGACGGCCGGGGCTGGGCAATAGGCGATGATGGAAAAGTTTTCTGAGAGCTGTTGAGTTGCCTGCTTATAAAATGCTTTTATTGTTTTATCGTATGCTATACTCCGCCCTGAGCCCTACGGAGAACGGGCGGAATAGAAATATACTAAAATAAACAAATAAAGCACAGCTTGGCTATCCGGCTGGCACTCCCTTGGACGATCAAGAGGGGGTTAGATAAAAATATGGAGCAGAGGTCCATCAGTGGCTATTAGCCACAGTGTGTGTGTGTGTTTGTGTGTGTGGATATATATATATATATATATATTTGGCCGCTGTGTGACACAGAATGTTGGACTGGATGGGCCATTGGCCTGATCTAACATGACTTCTCATGTTCTTATCACATGTTACACATCACATGTAGACTGGGCCTCGGAAAGTAGAGCATTCTTGATCACTTACGGTCTAAATCAGGGGTGGCCAAATGTGCTTAACTTAAGAGCCACATAGAATAAACGTCAGATGTTTTGAGAGCCGGAAGGAAGGAAGAAATTTAGGAAGGAGGGAGGAAGAGAGGGAGGGGAAGTGGAGGTGGAAAGAAAGTAGCTTTAACTTTAAATGTCTTCTCCAAGCCGTCAGCTCGCTCAGCTTGCAGAACTGATTTAAAGAGAGAGATGCCTTCTCCGATCCAGCCGACGGGGCAGCGGGGGCTTTGAGAGCCACATAATATGTGTGAAAGAGCCACATGTGGCTCCCCGAGTCTCAGCCACATGTGGCTCCCCGTGGGAGCCCACCCCTGGTCTAAAAGTAACTTTCTCTAAGTGAAACAAACCTCAGCTTGCATTTCAGAAATTGTAACAAAGGCAGAGGCAGGGAATCATATGGAGATGTGGCAGGCCGGCTTATCTGTGGGCAAGGTACTTCGGGGCCTGAGTTATCAGAAACTAGGGAAATGCTAATCAATAAGGTTGAAATATGAACCCCAAAGACTTCCTTCCTAGCTACCAGCTACTTCCTACCGGGTTTGATTCCCCGCTCCTCCACTTGCACCTGCCGGAATGGCCTCGGGTCAGCCATAGCTATCGTAGGAGTTGTCCTTGAAAAGGCAGCTTCTGGGAGAGCTCTCTCAGCCCCAGCCACCTCACAGGGTGTTTGTTGTGGGGGAGGAAGATAAAGGAGATTGTGAGCCGCTCTGAGACTCTTGAGTGGAGGGCGGAATATAATTCCAATGTCGTCGTCTTCTACCCTTCCTGGCCAGGCCTTGCGGCTGGGGGAAGGGATTTGTTGGCACTCCCCCCCACACACACTAAATTGAAGCTACTACACTTACAAAGGTGCGTGCAGAGAAGTGCCTTTCAAATGATTAAAGAGAAAGGTAGGCACCGTTCATGGAAGTAAAGCAACCCACAAAGACGAAGAGAGGCCTAGAACATCGCCATGGCAACCCCAGCTTCAGGGTATGAAGTGTGCGGTGTTTTTCAAAAGAAAACTTCATCATGCAACGCACACACAGACCAAAAAATGGTTGCATAAGACCAGCCTTGCCTAGACAGGCCAAACGGGTCACCGGAGTGACTCAGGGACATTCACGGGTAGATACAGATGACCAGATTAAATTGGTTAAGTCACCGTTCTCCCTCCACGAGAAAACCTCACTTCCCCCCCCATGAAAACTGTCACTTTTGTGAGAAAGGAGAGCAGTAGAGATGAGGAACTTTGCAGTGAGAATTCTCATGCGATCCAGCATTCTTTGGAGGGATAATTTATTTCACTGTTATTTTTCTCCAGTCAGTTCGGACTTACAGAAACCCTAGAAGGCCAAACTTGCTTAACGTAAGAGCCACATAGAATAAATGTCAGATGTTTGAGAGCCGCAAGACATGAACGTCAGATGTTCGAGGGATGCAAGGAAGGAAGGCAGGAAGGCAGGTATATCGGGAGGGAGAGGAGGGAGCTGTGGAAAGAAAGCAACGTGAAATGCGTTGTCCAAGCCACCAGCTGGCTTGGCTTGCAGAAGTGATTGAAAGAGACAAATGCCTTCCCCAAGCTGGCTGACGGGGTGGTAGAAGCGTAGAGAGCCACACGATATGTGTGAAAGAGCCACATGTGGCTCCCGAGCCACAGTTTGGCCACCCCTGCTGTAAGGTCTTCAAGGCAAGAGATGTTCAGAGGTGGTCTCTTCCCTCCGCATCATGACCCTGATATTTCCTGGAGGTCTCCTATCCTAGTACTAGCCAGGGCTGGCTCTGCTTGGCTTCTGAGATCGGAAGAGATCAAACATCCGGGATTGAAGAAATAACACCTGAAGGACCGTCTCTCCCCACATGTTCCCCAGAGAGTACTAAGATCAAATACAAGTTGATGGGGTGTGAAATGGCAAAGACTGACCATGAGAAAGATCTTGGGGTCATGGTAGATAACTCACTGAAAATGTCAAGACAGTGTGCGTTTGCAATAAAAAAGGCCAACGCCATGCTGGGAATTATTAGGAAGGGAATTGAAAACAAAAGAGCCAGTATCATAATGCCCCTGTATAAATCGATGGTGCGGTCTCATTTGGAGTACTGTGTGCAGTTCTGGTCGCCGCACCTCAAAAAGGATATTATAGCATTGGAGAAAGTGCAGAAAAGGGCAACTAGAATGATTAAAGGGCTGGAACACTTTCCCTATGAAGAAAGGTTGAAACGCTTGGGACTCTTTAGCTTGAAGAAACGTCGACTGCGGGGTGACATGATAGAGGTTTACAAGATAATGCATGGGATGGAGAAAGTAGAGAAAGA
Organism: Heteronotia binoei; assembly: GCF_032191835.1. NCBI lineage: Eukaryota > Metazoa > Chordata > Lepidosauria > Squamata > Gekkonidae > Heteronotia > Heteronotia binoei. The sequence goes on from NC_083225.1 coordinate 191,702,319, forward strand.
AGTACTTTTCTCCCTTTCTCACAATACAAGAACTCGTGGGCATTCGATGAAATTGCTGAGCAGACAGGTTAAAACGGATAAAAGGAAGTACTTCTTCACCCAAAGGGTGATTAACATGTGGAATTCTCTGCCACAGGAGGTGGTGGTGGCCACAAGCATAGCCACCTTCAAGAGGGGGTTAGATAAAAATATGGAGCAGAGGTCCATCAGTGGCTATTAGCCACAATGTGTGTGTGTGTGTATATATATGTGTGTGTGTGTGTGGAAGGAAGCCCGCCTGCAATCTACCAGGGACACGGCTTTCTCTGTAATGGCTCCTTCCTGGTGGAACCAGCTGCCGGAAGAGGTGAGGGCCCTGCGGGACCTTGCTCAGTTCCGCAGGGCGTGTAAGACAACCCTCTTCCGGCTGGCCTACAACTAATCTGGCATAGGAAACTAAGTGTAGCTCTATTAGATTTCTGCTTTGTTTTAATGCTTTGCTTTGTTTTAATGTTTTTATATTTTAAATGTTTTAATTGTGTAAATGCCTAAACTTAATTTTGTTATGTTGGATTCCATGTGCTGTGAGCCGCCCTGAGCCACCTTGGTGGGAAGGGCGGGATAGAAATCATAAATAAATAAATAAATAAATAACCACAGATATAAAATATATGAAATACGCTTCCAAAAGCAGAGGTTCTGTGACTATGAAGGCTCACGTAGGTTCGTGAACCCATTCGTCACCTAGACACCGGGGGGGGGGGGAAGCCATTTCTGGCACTGTGTATCTTGTAGCAATGAGTTCCACAGGTCGATGCTGCGTCACATAACACGGCGTTTCCTATTTAGCCTTAAAAACAATACTGCCAATCCATTTCAGGGAATTTGGTTTCAAGAAGAGTAGGTTATTATACTCTGCTTTTCTCGACCTTAAGTAGTCTCAAAGCAGCTGGCAATCTCCTTTGGTGTAGTGGTGAAGTGCGCGGACTCTTATCTGGAAGAACCCAGTTTGATTCCCCACTCCTCCACCTGCACCTGCTGGAATGGCCTTGGGTCAGCCCTGGCTCTCTTATCTGGGAGAACTGGGTTTGATTCCCCACTCCTCCACTTGCAGCTGCTGGAATGGCCTTGGGTCAGCCCTGGCTCTCTTCTCTGGGAGAACCAGGTTTGATTCCCCACTCCTCCACTTGCACCGGCTGGAATGGCCTTGGGTCAAACAGAGCTCTCTTATCTGGGAGAACCGGGTTTGATTCCCCACTCCTCCTCTTGCACCTGCTGGAATGGCCTTGGGTCAGCCAAAGCACTCTTATCTGGGAGAACCGGGTTTGATTCCCCACTCCTCCACTTGCACCTGCTGGAATGGCTGTGGGTCAGCCATAGCTTTTATAGGAGTTGTCCTTGAAAGGGCAGCTTCTGGGAGAGCTCTCTCAGCCCCACTCACCTCACAGGGTGTCTGTTGTGGCGGGGGGGGAGGTAAAGGAGATTGCGGCTGCTCTGAGATTCAGAGTATAGGGCGGGATATAAATCCAATGTCGTCTTCTTCTCCTTCCCTTCCTCTCCCCACAACAGGCAGCTTGTGAGGCAGGTGGGGCTGAGAGAGTTCAGAGAAAACTGTGACTGGCCCAGGGTCGCCCAGCAGGCTTCACGGTGAGGAGAAGGGGGGAATCAAACCCACTTCTACGGATTAGAGTCTGCCACTCTTATCATCCACTACCCCACACTAGCACTCTCTCTTTCTCTCTCTCTTTTATTTGTATGTACACGTGTACATGTGTAGGTGCGAGCGTGTGTGTACCTGGAAGTCATGGCAACCAGTGTTCCCTCTAAGCTGAGTTAGTGTGAGCTAGCTCATAGATTTTCAGCCTCCGGCTCACACATTTTTGTTTTAGCTCAGGAAGGGGCTGAAGGGGCTCTTTAGCTTGGAGAAACGTCGACTGAGGGGTGACATGATAGAGGTTGACAAGGTTATGCATGGAATGGAGAAAGTAGAGAAAGAAGTCCTTTTCTCCCTTTCTCACAATACAAGAACTCGTGGGCATTCGATGAAACTGCTGAGCAGTCAGGTTAAAACGGATAAAAGGAAGTCCTTCTTCACCCAAAGGGTGATTAACATGTGGAATTTACTGCCACAGGAGGTGGTGGCGGCTATAAGCATAGCCAGCTTCAAGAGGGGATTGGATAAAAATATGGAGCAGAGGTCCATCAGTGGCTATTAGCCACAGCATATTGTTGGAACTCTCTGTCTGGGGCAGTGATGCTCTGTATTCTTAGTGCTTGGGGGGGGGGCACAGTGGGAGGGCTTCTAGTCTCCTGGCCCCACTGGTGGACCTCCTGATGGCACCTAGGTTTTTTGGCCACTGTGTGACACAGAGTTTTGGACTGGATGGCCCATTGGCCTGATCCAACAGGGCTTCTCTAATGTTCTTATGTGACACAGAGTGTTGGACTGGATGGGCCACCGGCCTGATCCAACATGGCTTCTCTAACGTTCTTATGTGACACAGAGTGTGGGACTGGATGGGCCATTGGCCTGATCTACAATGGCTTCTCTTATGTTCTTATGTGACACAGAGTGTTGGACTGGATGGGCCCTTGGCCTGATCCAACATGGCTTCTCTTATGTTCTTATGTAACACAGAGTGTTGGACTGGATCGGCCCTTGGCCTGATCCAACATGGCTTCTCTTATGTTCTTATGTAACACAGAGTGTTGGACTGGATGGGCCATTGGCCTGATCCAACATGGCTTCTCTTATGTTCTTATGTGACACAGAGTGTGGGACTGGATGGGCCACTGGCCTGATCCAACAGGGCTTCTCTTATGTTCTTATGTGACACAGAGTGTGGGACTGGATGGGCCATTGGCCTGATCCAACATGGCTTCTCTTATGTTCTTAGGATATTTAGAGGGGTGGCTGAATAAAGCCCGCCCCACCTCCCAGCTGCTGGTATTCCAAGGAGGTCACCCATTCAAGCACTTGCCAGAGTCGGTCCCGCTTCTGAGGTCTGACAAGATTGGGCTTGCCTGGGCTATCTAAGCGAGGGCCTTGGCTCCTTCTTTCAAGAGCACCGACCTCCGCTCCACGAATCTCCCAGAGGCGCTGCTATTTCGAAAAGAAGTTCCTGAGATATCCTCCCCACCCCGCCCTGAGCTAGGCCGCTTACCTGCAACGATATGATGACCATGTCCCATTCGTCATCCCAGAGCTGGGCTATCGAACACATCGTGATGACAGTGGCTATAAAGGTCGTTACCAACCCAATCTGCAACGAAAGGAGGAGTGAGATTCCATTTCATATGTCTTCCCCTCATACTTACACACAGCCCTCCCGCAAGAGGAGAAGCGTTCGAGACGGGCGTGGCGGGTGGGCAAAGCCACAAAATGGCTGCCCGCGGAATGAACGCTGCGGATATACAGGCCCAACAGTGGCCTCAGAACAGGCTAAAATCACAAATGGGGCGCGAGCAGAGAACTTATTTGTGACTTTTCTCCCTTTCTCACCATCCAAGAACGTGGGCGCTCCACAGACTAGCTGAGCAGTCAGGTTAGAACGGGATAAAAGGAAGTACTTCTTCGCCCAAAGGGTGATTAACACATGGGATTCACTGCCACAGAAGGTGGCGGCGGCCGCAGACATAGACAGTTTCAAGAGGAGACTGGATAAACACATGGAGCAGAGGTCCATCAGTGGCTATTCACCACAAGGGATAGATAGAACTCTCTGACCAGTTTCGCACTCGCCTTACACCGCTCTCACCTTTGTCTTCTCAGCGTGGCTTCCTTCCCATTTCCCACTATCTGCCCCGCTAAAAAATCAGTTTCTGTTTGCTGTGTGAAAATGCCAATGCTTGCTGCAGCCCCGGGGCAGGTAGTGGGAAATCGGAAGGGAGCCGCGCTGAGAAGACGAATGTGAGAGCGATGTAAGGTGAGTGCAAAATAGGTCTCTGTCTGGGGCAAATGATACTCTGCATTCTTGGTGCTTGGGGGGTGGGGGGCAACAGTGGGAGGGCTTCTAGTGTCCTGGCCCCGCTGGTGGACCTCCTGATGACAGCTGGTTTTTTGGCCACTGTGTGACACAGAGTGTCGGACTGGATGGGCCATTGGCCCGATCCAACATGGCTTCTCTTATGTTCTTATGTGACACAGAGTGTTGGACTGGATGGGCCATTGGCCTGATCCAGCATGGCTTCTCTTATGTTCTTATGTGACACAGAGTGTTGGACTGGATGGGCCATTGGCCTGATCCAGCATGGCTTCTCTTATGTTCTTATGTGACACAGAGTGTTGGACTGGATGGGCCTTTGGCCTGATCCAGCATGGCTTCTCTTATGTTCTTATGTGACACAGAGTGTCGGACTGGATGGGCCTTTGGCCTGATCCAGCATGGCTTCTCTTATGTTCTTATGCGACACAGAGTGTTGGACTGGATGGGCCTTTGGCCTGATCCAGCATGGCTTCTCTGATGTTCTTATGTGACACAGAGTGTCGGACTGGATGGGCCTTTGGCCTGATCCAACATGGCTTCTCTGATGTTCTTATGTGACACAGAGTGTTGGACTGGATGGGCCTTTGGCCTGATCCAGCATGGCTTCTCTTATGTTCTTATGTGACACAGAGTGTTGGACTGGATGGGCCTTTGGCCTGATCCAGCATGGCTTCTCTTATGTGACACAGAGTGTCGGACTGGATGGGCCATTGGCCTGATCCAGCATGGCTTCTCTTATGTTCTTATGTGACACAGAGTGTTGGACTGGATGGGCCTTTGGCCTGATCCAACAGGGCCTCTCTTATGTTCTTATGTGACACAGAGTGTCGGACTGGATGGGCCATTGGCCTGATTCAACGTGGCTTCTCTTATGTTCTTATGTTTGGGGTAGTGATGTTCTGTCTTCTTGGTGCTTGGGGGGGCACAATGGGAGGGCTTCTAGTGTCCTGGCCCCACTGGTGGACCTCCTAATGACAGCTGGTTTTTTGGCCACCGTGTGACACAGAGTGTTGGACTGGACGGGCCAATGGCCTGATCCAACATGGCTTCTCTTATGTTTTTATGTGACACAGAGTGTTGGAGTGGACGGGCCAATGGCCGGATCCAACATGGCTTCTCTTATGTTCTTATGGACTTTGTGGCTGGGCCAAGGATTCAAACCCACATTTCCCCAATCCTAGTCTCTCACTCTAACCACTTAACCACATCTATTTTCTCAAACGCCAGGGGGATTGTCGTATACCGAGGGAGAACTAACCTTGTGGATCCAGTGTAGGTTCAATTGCTGTCCCACTGCTATGTGACATAGTGCTAAAATCTGGAAGCAAACAAACAAGCAAGACAGACATCAGAGACAGGAACGTCGGTGTAGCCATTCGGACCCAGGAAATTTTTTATTTATTTACGTTACATTTATATCCCGCCCATTCCATACAGCAGGGGTGGCCAACGGTAGCTCTCCAGATGTTTTTTGCCTACAACTCCCATCAGCCCCAGCCATTGGCCATGTTGACTGGGGCTGATGGGAGTTGTAGGCAAAGGACATCTGGAGAGCTACCGTTGGCCATCCCTGCCATACAGACTCAAGGTGGCTAATAATGCGTGGGACGGGGAAAGTAGAGAAAGAAGTACTTTTCTCCCTTTCTCACAATACAAGAACTCGTGGGCATTGGATGAAATTGCTGAGCAGACAGGTTAAAACGGATAAAAGGAAGTACTTCTTCACCCAAAGGGTGATTAACACGTGGAATTCACTGCCACAGGAGGTGGTGGCGGCCACAAGCATAGCCACCTTCAAGAGGGGTTTAGATAAAAATATGGAGCAGAGGTCCATCAGTGGCTATTAGCCACTGTGTGTGCGTATATATACACACACACACACACACACACACACACACAATTTTTGCCACTGTGTGACAGAGTGTTGGACTGGATGGGCCATTGGCCTGATCTAACATGGCTTCTCTTATGTTCTTACAGCGTAAAATAGACAGTAAACAAAAAACAATATTAAACCAATAAAACAATCATGTAAAAGACAACGGTGCTACTTCAGGCGGATCACGTAATATTTTCTTTCTCACGCGCAGAGATCCTGGGCAGTTAGCAATAAAAGCGCTACGGATCCAGATACGGCGGCAGCCCTCTCCCATTAGATGTCGTACGCCATCAGAAACAGTGCAGTCTTGCAGGCCCCGTGGAACTGCGATCGATCCCGCAGGGCCCTGATGGCTTCTGGGAGGGTGTTCCAAAGTATTGGGGCCGCCACCGAGAAGGCTCTTGCTCTGGTGGGGTTGCGCCTAGCCTCCTTGAGCCCAGGGATAGCTGGAAGATTTTGAGAGCTTGATCGCAGGGCTCTCTGGGGAACGTGTGGGGCAAGGCGGTCCTGCAGATAGGTAGATCCTGGGCTTTAGCACCTGACAACGATGCTGATCCTGTGGATTTGGGCAGATCTTGAGAAGGAGGACAGGACATCCTCCTTCGTGTTTTACCAATTTATTGATAGCATATGGTTACAGAACTTAATTTCCCTTCGTTGCTTCAATACTAACCCATATGACTTTTCAATCCCCCCTCCCTCCAATATAGACTTTCCCGAGGTTATAGATTCTAATTCAATACTAAAGATACATCTGTCTAATCAAAATTATATATATATTTCCCCCCCCTTCTTGCTTCTTCGTTTCCCCCCCCCCCCCAATATTACTAAAAAATTGTCCAATGTCTTCTTACATTCGACTCTTTCTCTATGTATTCTTTAAACTTCCTCTACTCTTTTTTAAATATCTCCAAATCATAGTCTCTTAATGTTCTAGTTAATTTATCCATTTCACTCCACGATAGAACTTTCATAGTCCAATCCCATTTATCCGGTATTTTTTCTTGCTTCCAAAGCTGCGCATACAATGTCCTAGCAGCTGATAGCAGGTACCAAATTAGAGTCCTATATTCCTTTGGATATTTTTCTAATTGTAATCCAAGCAAAAATGTCTCTGCAATTTTCTTAAAGTCGTAACCCAATATTTTGGAGATTTCTTGTTGTATCATCTTCCAATACTCTTTCGCTTTTTCACATGTCCACCACATATGGAAGAAAGAACCTTCATGTTTTTTACACTTCCAACATCTATCCGACATTTTCTTGCTCATCTTAGCCAATTTTTTCGGGGTCATATACCACCTGTACATCATCTTAAAACAATTTTCTTTTATGCTCTGACAAGTTGATATCTTCATTGATTTCATCCAAAGGTATTCCCATGCATCCATTTGTATTTCTCTATTCACATTGATTGCCCATTTGACCATTTGAGATTTTACTACTTCTTCTTCTTCTGTAGACCATTTCAATAATAACTTATATACTTTTGATATCAATTTTTCATTATCACCAAGCAGGACCCTTTCCAATTCTGTTTGTTCTCGTCTAATTCCTTCCGATTTTATATCATTGGGACATCCTCCTTCAGTGGCATCAGTGCCGGTTGGCATCTCATGGGGCATTCTTACATGCCCAGGGAAATGCTGATTGCTACTTTGGGGTCAGGAAACAATTTTCCTCCTGGCCACTTTGGCCAGGGGTCTTAGAGGGTTTTTGCCATCTTCTGGGCATGGAGCAGGGGGCACTGGGGAAGTATGGGTAAGGGCGATGCATTTGTGAATTTCTTGCATAGTGCAGGGGGGTTGGATTAGATCACGGGGGGCCAAACTGTGGCTCAGGAGTCACATGTGGCTCTTTTACATATATTGAGTGGTACCTGAAACCCCTACCGCCCTGTTGGCAGGCTCGAAGAGGGCGTTTTTCTCTTTAAATCACTTCTCCAAGCCAAGCCAGCTGGCAGCTTGGAGAATGCATTTAAAGTTAAAGTTGCTTTCTTCCCCGCTCTCCTCCCCCCCAATCTATTTGCCTGCCTTCCTGTCTTGTGGCTCTCAAACATCTGATGTTTATTCTATGCGGCTATGTTTGGCCACCCCTGGAAGAGATGACCGCGAAGGTCCCTTCCAGCTCTATGATTCTGCTTGTCACGTTCTCAGACACTGCAATTGCAGGGGTGGCCAACGATAGCTCTCCAGATGTTTTTTTTTGCCTACAACTCCCATCAGCCCCAGTCAGCAAGGGCAATGGCTGGGGCTGATGGGAGTTGTAGGCACAAAACATCTGAAGCGCTACCATTGGCCACCCCTGTGCTATTGTAATGTACTGGGTTCGGACGCTCTTAACAGCAAACATTTTTTATTGGCGAGTACATCACAAAGACAAGATGGCAGGGCTGGGGCCCCTATTATATACATTACCCGGAACAACCCTGCTGGAATGGCTTTGGGTCAGCCAGAGCTCTCTTATCTGGGAGAACCAGGTTTGATTCCCCACTCCTCCACTTTCAGCTGCTGGAATGGCCTTGGGTCAGCCAGAGCTCTCTTCTCTGGGAGAACCAGGTTTGATTCCCCCCTCCTCCACTTTCAGCTGCTGGAATGGCCTTGGGTCAGCCAGAGCTCTCTTCTCTGGGAGAACCAGGTTTGATTCCCCCCTCCTCCACTTTCAGCTGCTGGAATGGCTTAAGGTCAGCCATAGCTCTCTTCTCTGGGAGAACTGGGTTGATTCCCCACTCCTCCACTTTCAGCTGCTGGAATGGCCTTGGGTCAGCCAGAGCTCTCTTATCTGGGAGAACTGCGTTTGATTCCCCACTCCTCCACTTACAGCTGCTGGAATGGCCTTGGGTCAGCCATAGCTCTCGCAAGAGTTGTCGTTGAAAGGGCAGATTCTGGGCGAGCTCTCTCAGCCCCAACCACCCCACAGGGTGTCTGTTGTGGGGGTGGAAGATAAAGGAGATTGTGAGCCACTCTGAGATTCAGAGTGGAGGGCAGGATATAAATCCAATGTCATCTTATTATTACTACATTGCAATATATAATGAAATAATTATACAACTCACGGCCCGGTTGCTAACAGGCCACGGACCGGTGCCGGTCCATGACCTGGGGGTTGAGGACCCCTGCTGTAGCTGACCTTTCCCTTTTCAGCTTGCTGGAATCAGAATGCGGCCCTTGTCCAAAACTAGTTACCAGCATTAAACCCTCTTGACAGCTCTATGAGAGAGACCCGACATGCGTCAGCAGAACCAACAACGCTCCCTTTTGGGAGAGCTAACAGCGCTCCAACATTTAACACAAAATCTGGGAGGGGCGAGAAACCTTTCCTTTTCCTCTTGTACTTACCAACAAGGCCGTGATATACGTGAAACCAGCAGCTGTTGTAACCAGTATTGGAACGGACCAGTCGCTCCAATATCCCATTCTATTATATAAAAACCTGAAGGACAAAAGAGGAGATATAAAAACAAAGAATTAGATGCCGGCATTTTATCAACAGGTCTGCTCATCTGCATGGGGCTTAAATGGGGGGGAAGGGGTCTTCTTTCCGCAAGTAAGAATAGCACAATTGGAGCAGGATGTGAACTCAAGACAGCTCGGGCACTCAGGTAGCCTCAGGGCGATGAAGAAAACTGGAGTGAGCTGTGTGTCGCCACGGGCAAGCTGCTGAAAAAGCGAAGGCCGCCGCTGCCTCTTCCCCATTTCCTCCCTGGATCTTGCGGGGAGGAAGTGGGGAGGAGGCAGCGGCGACCACCGTTTTCAGCGGCTTACTCGTCCTTCCCGACACTGCTGCCCCAGCACTGATCGTGAGCGCGGTGGAAGGAGGGCACTGAAGCCTCTGGTTTCCACGCTGTTTTACCCACCTATCATGGCAGGGGGGGGCAGCCTCAAAAGAGCCTCGGGAGCGTGGCACTTCACTGCCCGATCCTGGGCATTAAAACTGGGAGGGAGGGGGAGGCAAATAGGGATTTGCCTAGGGGGAGAGGGTGAGGGGCAAGTTTGGCACCCCCGCCCTGCCAGCGCCCTAGATAAATGCCTAGCTTGCCTAGTGGGCAGGCTGACCGTGCGGTCCAGTACCTCTGCTCTTAGGACTACAGCTCCAAGGGTTTTCTTTTGTGGGGTGGGGGGCCCACCATACATGGTTGCAGGGTGAAAAGTATCCTAACCCCAAAGAGAGCCCATTAAGAGAACAGAACCATTAGGAAGCAGCTATCGAGACCCTCGGAAGGCCCCGTCCCTGTAAATCTGTGCTGCAAACAGCACCTTACCTGCTCGGGGCTGGTGGAAATGTCAAATTTGCATTTAAATAGAGTCACGCTTCCTATTAAACCTTACTAAAGCTGAGGTTTATCAAGGAGGAAAAACGCCGGTGCGCTGCCGGGGGAAGGATCAAATCAAACCGCTGAAGAGCACACATTGGGAGAATGTGAAAAGCAAAGACCAGAAATGTAACGACAAGCACATTCCTGGACTCTGATTGAGGACAGCCAAAGCCTTGACACGGGAAGCTGGCAAAATGGGACAAGGGGACCAGGAAGGCATGGGGAAGGGGGACGGGATGCCAATGGCATAATAGGGAGGGTCCTTCTACATGTCCTAATGGGGTGGCCAAGGCAGGTGAACTTTGCAGCCCCGCCAACATAATCTGGTACAAGAGGCTAGGGTGGGAACAGTAGTTAAGAACGCCGGACTCTAATCTGGGAGAACGGGGTTTGATTCCCCACTCCTCCTCCACAGTTTGCAAGACACGACCAAATCTGTTAACGGCTCCAAGCGGGCAGCCGTGTTGGTCTGAAGTAGTATAACGGGATAGGAGTCGATGGCACCTTTAAGACCCACTTAGTTTTATTCGGGACATAAGCTTTCGTGCGCACGCGCGCGTCTTCAGATGAGGAATGAGGTGCAGTAAGCAGAGCCGCATAGAGCTGGTGGGGTTTGGAATGCCAAGTGGTACAAAGTTTAGTTTATTTATGATTCATATCCCGCCCTTCCCACCAAGGTGGCTCAGGGCAGCTCACAACACGTAAAATCTAACATAAAAATATTAAATTAAGCATTTTACACAGTTAAAAACATTAAAACATAGCAGAAATCTCATAGAACTACACTCAATTTCCTATGTCGGTTAGTTATAGGCCAGCCGGAAGAGGGTTGTCTTACAGGCCCTGCGGAACTGAGCAAGGTCCCGCAGGGCCCTCACCTCTTCCGGCAGCTGGTTCCACCAGGCAGGGGCCATTACAGAGAAAGCCCTGTCCCTGGTAGATTTCAGGGAATGCCCTCATTTTGACTCAGGTTTATTAGCAACAGAATAATTAACAGGCAGCCTCACATTCTGACATGTTACTGTTTTATGGTTTCCCACGCTAACGCAACCCGGATCAAAGGTTTTCTGAATTTCTTAATTTTACTATTCTGCTATTGGATTTTAACTTTGTACCACATGACAATTCCAAACCCCACCAGCTATATGTGGCTCTGCTTACTGTACCTCATTCCTTGTCTGAAGAAGTGTGCGTACACACGAAAGCTTACGTTCCAAACAAAACCGAGTTGGTCTTAAAAGTGCAATCGACACCTATTTTGTTATACAAGTTTTATCTAGAACGTAAGCTTTCGTGTGCTCTCTAAGCACACTTCATCAGACGAGGGGATCGGGTATTGTGGCTGAAATACATGCAGTTTGTGGATTAAGAGGCCTCTTAATCCACAAACTGCATGTATTCCAGCCACAATACCCGATCCCCTCGTCTGATGAAGTATGTTTAGAGAGCACACGTTCTAAATGAAATCTGTTACGATAAGACATTTCGGACGATAAGACGTTTTGGAGAGAATTCATTCACCGTAAATCAGGAGTGCCGCATAATCCACACGGTGACGCCCTAGGAGTTTAACCATGACTCTATGGTCTTTACCATGGAGATCAGGAGCAACTCCTAGAGCACTGTCCAGAAGTGACATCACGTCCTCCACAAACCCCAGACACCACTTTGAAGATCTGGCATTTGCTTTGCAGTGTTGGCAACTTTATAAGAAGAAGAAGATATTGGATTTATATCCCGCCCTCCACTCCGAAGAGTCTCAGAGCGGCTCACAATCTCCTTTACCTTCCTCCCCCACAACAGACACCCTGTGAGGTAGATGGAGATATTGGATTTATATCCCGCCCTCCACTCTGAAGAGTCTCAGAGCAGCTCACAATCTCCTTTATCTTCCGCCCCCATAACAGACATCCTGTGAGGTGGGTGGGGCTGGAGAGGGCTCTCACAGCAGCTGCCCTTTCAAGGACAACCTCTGCCAGAGCTCTGGCTGACCCAAGGCCATTCCAGCAGATGCAAGTGGAGGAGTGGGGAATCAAACCCGGTTCTCCCAGATAAGAGTCTGCACACTTAACCACTACACCAGACTGGCAAAGTCACATTTCCTACAACAGTTGATCCCATGAAGAGGAGACACAGAGAGACATGAAGAGGAGATTCATAGTCTACAACAGACACCGAAGACACACTGTCCAAACAAAAATCCAAACCCGTTCTGTTACATTGTAAAAAATTCAGAAGAATAAAAAAACCCCTGGAACGTACTTTTATATGTCTTTGGAAGCCACAATTTCACACAAGACATATGGATAAACATCTGGAGCAGAGGTCCATCAGTGGCTATTAGCCACAGGGTATAGATGGAACTCTCTGTCTTGGGCAGTGATGCTTTGTATTCTTGGCGCTTGAGAGGGCCACAGTGGGAGGGCTTCTAGTGTCCTGGCCTCACTGATGGACCTCCTGATGACACCTGGTTTTGTGGCCACTGTGTGACACAGAGTGTTGGACTGGATGGGCCATTGGCCTGATTCAACATGGCTTCTCTTATGTTCTTATGTCTGGGGCGGTGATACTCTGCATTCTTGGTGCTGGGGGGGGGGGCACAGTGGGAGGGCTTCTAGTGTCCTGGCCCCACTGATGGACCTCCGGATGGCAGCTGGGTATTTTGGCCAATGTGACACAGAGTTTTGGACTGGATGAGCCATTGACCTGATCCATCATGGCTTCCCTTACATTCTTATGTGACACAGAGTGTTGGACTGGATGAGCCATTGACCTGATCCATCATGGCTTCTCTTACGTTCTTATGTGACACAGAGTGTTGGACTGGATGGGCCATTGGCCTGATCCATCATGGCTTCTCTTATGCTCTTATGTGACACAGAATGTTGGACTGGATGGGCCACTGGCCTGATCCATCATGGCTTCTCTTATGTTCTTATGTAACACAGAGTGTTGGACTGGATGGGCCACTGGCCTGATCCAACAGGGCTTCTCTTATGTTCTTATGTGACACAGATTGTTGGACTGGATGGGCCATTGGCCTGATCCGACATGGCTTCTCTTATGTTCCTATGAAACAGAATATTGCTACAGGTGCAATCTCTGAGGATTTTGCAGAAAAGATCCCCAAGCCGAAGACATGGTGAAAGGTCTGAGCGATGAACAGGTACGCAACTTTCTGCAAGCTGTGACCTCTCAACCCGTCTGCAATTTTTTGGGTGTCGCGGCTCTGCTTTGCAGGATTTTGGGGAAGCTTGAAGCACTATATCAATAATAAACGTCATCAACAAGGAAAAAAACTCCCGTCACCACCTTAGAAGGTTTCAAGGCCTGGCCATGACTCTTCTTGATTTTGAAGAAACATCAGACAATTCAGAGAGCTCGCTGCCCGCTCTGAGTCATTTCGTTTGCCTGCTGTAATTCCCCCCCTTCTCTGTTTCTTCTCAAGGTGAAGAAGAGACAGGAAAGAAGGCAGTCAGGACCACAGTGTTGTGGTGAACCAAATAAGATGTGAAACAGCTAAGAATGACGGGATGTGTTGTTTTCAAGATGAGTAGTGGCAAAGGAAAGATCTCTACAACAGTGCTCCCTCTCTCTCCTTTTCTTTCCTCACGAGATGATGATGATATTGGATTTATATCCCACCCTATACTCTGAATCTCAGAGAGGTCACAATCAATGTTCGCTCTAAGCTGCAGAGTCTTATGGGCAAAATTTCTACTTTTTGAGCTACTGGCATTACAGTTGTGAGCTCCTGCATAAATTAGTGTGCTGTGGGGTCATCCTTCCTGCGCTAAGACAAAAATGTGTGAGCTGGAGGCTAAAAATCTGTGAGCTAGCTCACACTAACTCAGCTTAGAGGGAACACTGGTCAGGCGCCATCCTTCCTGAGGTAAAACAAAAATGTGTGAGCTGGAGGCTAAAAATCTTTGAGGCAGCTCACGCTAACTGAGCTTAGAGGGAACACTGGTCAGGGGCCATCCTTCCTGAGGTAAAACAAAAATGTGTGAGCTGGAGGCTAAAAATCTTTGAGGCAGCTCACGCTAACTGAGCTTAGAGGGAACACTGGTCAGGGGCCATCCTTCCTGAGGTAAAACAAAAATGTGTCAGCTGGAGGCTAAAAATCTATGAGGTAGCTCACGCTAACTCAGCTTAGAGGGAACACTGGTCACAATCTCCCTTACCTTCCCCCCCTCCACAACAGACACCCTGTGAGGTGGGTGCGGCTGAGAGGGCTCTCATAGCAGCTGCCCTTTAAAGGACAACTCCTACAAGAGCTCTGGCTGACCCAAGACCATTCCAGCAGGTGCAAGTGGAGGAAGAAGAAGAAGAAGAAGAAGATTTTGGATTTATATCCCACCCTATACTCTGAATCTCAGAGTCTCAGAGCGCTCACAATCTCTTCTACCTTCAACACCCCACAGCAAACACCCTGTGAAGTAGGAGGGGCTGAGAGTACTTTTACAGCAGCTGCCCTTTCAAGGACAGCTTCCATGAAAGCTATGGCTGACCCAAGGCCACCTCAGCCGGTGCAAGTGGAGGAGTGGGGAATCAAACCCGGTTTTCCCAGATAAAGAGTCCGCGTACTTATCCACTACACCAAACTGGCTCTCGAGCGGGGAATCAATCCCGGTTCTCCCAGATAAGAGTCCGCACACTTAACCACAACGAACTGGCTCTCTAGATTCTATCTTGAGTGGAGATTTATAGTCTACAATAGACACTGAAGCCACGCTGTCTAAACAAAAATCCAAACCTGGTTTTGTGGCATTTTCAAAAATTCAGAAAAAAACACACACAAATAAACCCTGGAACACCCTTTTATATGTCTTTGGACTCCACAATTTCACACAAGACTGACAATAACCAACACATTCTAAAATAGTGGCATTATATTTCCCTTCTTGGAGAGCCAGTTTGGTGTATTGGTTAAGTGCGTATCTGGGAGAACAGGGTATGATTCTCCACGCCTCCACTTGCACCTGCTAGCATGGCCTTGGGTCAGCCATAGCTCTGGCAGAGGTGGTCCTTGAAAGGGCAGCTGCTGTGAGAGTCCTCTCAGCCCCACCCACCTCACAGGGTGTCTGTTGTGGGGGAGGAAGGTAAAGGAGGTCGTGAGCCGCTCTGAGACTCTTTGGAGTGTAGGGCGGGATATAAATCCAATATCTTCATCTACCTCACAGGGTGTCTGTTGTGGGGGAGGAAGGGAAAGGAGATTGTGAGCCGCTCTGAGACTCTTTGGAGTGCAGGGCGGGATATAAATCCAATATCTTCATCTACCTCACAGGGTGTCTGTTGTGGGGGAGGAAGGGAAAGGAGATTGTGAGCCGCTCTGAGACTCTCCGGAGTGGAGGGTGGGATATAAATCCAGTATCTTCATCTACCTCACAGGGTGTCTGTTGTGGGGGAGGAAGGGAAAGGAGATTGTGAGCCGCTCTGAGACTCTTCGGAGTGGAGGTCAGGATATAAATCCAATATCTTCATCTACCTCACAGGGTGTCTGTTGTGGGGGAGGAAGGGAAAGGAGATTGTGAGCCACTCTGAAACTCTTCGGAGTGGAGGGCGGGATATAAATCCAATATCTTCATCTACCTCACAGGGTGTCTGTTGTGGGGGAGGAAGGGAAAGGAGATTGTGAGCTGCTCTGAGACTCTTCAGAGTGGAGGGAGGGAGGGATATAAATCCAATATTTTATTATTATTATTTAGGAATCTGGGTGTTCCTGCCCCTCAAATAACAACAGTCAGGATATGTTTAGCAAAGGGGCAGAAACTTCCATGCACACACCTTCAATATTATAGTGGAGCTGGCAAGTCCCCGGTCTGGGCAGGGAAATCTCCCGCCCGGGAGTCAGATGGAATCTGTAAACAGCAAAGCCAATGAATGGAGTGTCAGGAGGACTGGCTCGCTTGGCGGGAAATACTGCAATCAACCAGCAGGTGGCAGTGGAGGTGACTGAAGAGGGAAGTGAGGAACCCCTTTTGTGAGTTGGGTGGACTCAGGACAGTGTTCCCCTGCCGGGTGGAACTCAGCATCTAGACCTCCTACAGGGCCCAAAGAGGAACAGTGCTCATGGGCCAGCAGAGCGTTCTGTGACTTGTACCGCAAGACCATCCACAAGGTGGGACGGAGCAGATATAGAATCCCTCAGAGTCTCAGGGAGGATTACGTTCTCGTAGTATCATAGAACCACAGAGTCAGAACAGACCTCCAGGATCATGTAGTCCAACCCTCTGCATGATGCAGGAAAACCACAAGTTCCTCCCCCTGCCTTCCTTTTAACCTCCCCCTGCCTTCCTTGCCTAAGTTCACAGGATCCACGTTGCTGTCAGATGGCCCTCTAGCCTCTGTTTGAAAACCTTCAAGGAAGGAGAGCCCACCACCTCCCGAGGAAGCCCGTGCCACTGAGGAACCGCTCTAAATTCACAGATACCTCCCCCTAAATTCACAGGATCTTCATTGCTGTCAGAGGGCCATCTAGCCTCTGTTGAAAAACCTCCAAGGAAGGAGAGCCCACCACCTCCTGAGGAAGCCTGTTCCACTGAGGAACTGCTCTGACAGTCAGAAAGTTCTTCCTAATGTTGAGCTGGAAACTCTTTTGATTTAATTTCAACCCATTTGTTCTGGTCCTACCTTCCGGGGCCACAGAAAACAATTCCACACCATCCTCCATACGACAGCCCTTCAAATACTTGAAGATGGTGATCATATCACCTCTCAGCCGCCTCCTGTCCAGGCTAAACGTCCCCAGCTCCTTCAACCTTTCCTCACAGGACTTGGTCTCAAGACCACTCCACCATCTTTGTCGCCCTCCTCTGGACCCCTTCCAGCATGTCTATATCCTTAAATTGTGGTGCCCAAAACTGAACACAAGACTCTAGGAAAGTCTAACTGGGGCACAGTAAAGCAACACAATCGCTTCGTGTGATCTGGACACTAGACTTCTCGATGTAGCCCAAAATCGCATTTGCCTTTTTAGCCACCGCATCACCCTGTTGACTCATGTTCAGCGTGTGATCCACTAAGACCCCTAGATCCTTTTTGCACAGACTACTGCCAAGAGAAGACTCTCCCATCCTATAATTATACATTTGATTTTTTCTACCTAAATGCAGAACTTTAAATTTATCCCTGTTAAAATTCATTTTATTTGTTTTAGCCCAGTTTTCCAGCCTGTCAAGGTCATCCAGTATCTCCTTCCCTTCCTCTTTCCACAGCAGACACCCTGTGAGGCAGGTGGGGGGGGGGGGCTGAGAGAGCTCTTTCGATACCTTGAGAGAACAGCTCAGAGAGAACCTGTGACTATTCCAAGGTCAACTAGCTGGCTGCATGTGGAGGAGTAGGGTATCGAATCCGATTTGCCAGATGAGAGTCTGCTGCTCTTCACCATCACACCAGACTGACTCTCCACCAGACAGAGGAGTTAACCGAGGCAGAGGGCAAATCCCTCTAGGGCGGGGTTGGGCAAACTTGCTTAACGTAAGACCCACCCACAAAATAAACATCAGACATTTGAGAGCCACAAGGCACGAATATTAGATGTTTGAGAGCCGCAAGACGGAAGGAAGGAAGGAAGGAAGGAAGGAAGGAAGGAAGGAAGGAAGGAAGGAAGGAAGGAAGGAAGGAAGGAAGGAAGGAAGGAAGGAAGGAAGGAAAAGAGATGGGGAAGGAGGAGGGATAGAGAGGTGGAAAGAAAGAAACTTTAACTTTAAATGCATTCTCCAAGCCGCCAGCGGGTTTGGCTTGGAGAAGGAGGAGAAGAAGATGACTACAGATTTATACCCCGCCCTTCTCTCTGAATCAGAGACTCAGAGCAGTTTACAATCTCCTATGTCTTCTCCCCCCGACAAAAGACACCCTGTGAGTTGAGTGGGGCTGTGAGGGCCCTCACAGCAGCTGCCCTTTCAAGAACAACTCCTACGAGAGATATGGCTGACCCAAGGCCATTCCAGCACTTGCAAGTGGAGGAGTGAGGAATTAAACCCGGTTCTCCCAGAGAAGAAGAAGATATTAGATTTATATCCCCCCTCGACTCCGAAGAGTCTCAGAGCAGCTCACATTCTCCTTTACCTTCCTCCTCCACAACAGACACCCTGTGAGATGCGTGGGACTGGAGAGGGCTCTCCCAGTAGCTGCCCTTTCTAGGACAACCTCTGCCAGGGCTATGGCTGACCCAAAGCCATGCTAGCAGGTGCAAGTGGAGGAGTGGGGAATCAAACCTGGTTCTCCCGATAAGAGTCCGCACACTTAACCTCTACACCAAATGGCTCTCAGGAAGAGAGCTCTGGTAGACCCAAGGCAATTCCAGCAGCTGCCACTGGAGGAGCGGGGAATCAAACCCAGTTCTTCCAGATAAGAGAGCTCTGGCAGACCCAAGGCCATTCCAGCAGCTGCAAGTGGAGGAGTGGGGAATCAAACGTCGTTCTCCCAGATAAGAGAGCTCTGGCTGACGCAAGGCCATTCCAGCAGCTGCAAGTGGAGGAGTGGGGAATCAAACCCGGTTTTCCCAGATAAGAGAGCTCTGGCTGACCCAAGGCCATTCCAGCAGCTGCAAGTGGAGGAGTGGGGAATCAAACCCGGTTTTCCCAGATAAGAGAGCTCTGGCTGACCCAAGGCCATTCCAGCAGCTGCAAGTGGAGGAGTGGGGAATCAAACCCGGTTCTCCCAGATAAGAGAGCTCTGGCTGACCCAAGGCCATTCCAGGAGCTGCAGGTGGAGGAGTGGGGAATCAAACCTGGTTCTCCCAGATAAGAGAGCTCTGGCTGACCCAAGGCCATTCCAGCAGCTGCAAGTGGAGGAGTGGGGAATCAAACCTGGTTCTCCCAGATAAGAGAGCTGTGGCTGACCCAAGGCCATTCCAGGAGCTGCAGGTGGAGGAGGGGGGAATCAAACCCGGTTCTCCCAGATAAGAGAGCTGTGGCTGACCCAAGGCCATTCCAGGAGCTGCAGGTGGAGGAGGGGGGAATCAAACCCGGTTCTCCCAGATAAGAGAGCTGTGGCTGACCCAAGGCCATTCCAGCAGCTGCAAGTGGAGGAGTGGGGAATCAAACCTGGTTCTCCCGGATAAGAGAGCTGTGGCTGACCCAAGGCCATTCCAGCAGCTGCAAGTGGAGGAGTGGGGAATCAAACCTGGTTCTCCCAGATAAGAGAGCTGTGGCTGACCCAAGGCCATTCCAGCAGGTGCAAGTGGAGGAGTGGGGAATCAAACCCGGTTCTCCCAGATAAGAGAGCTCTGGCTGACCCAAGGCCATTCCAGGAGCTGCAGGTGGAGGAGTGGGGAATCAAACCTGGTTCTCCCAGATAAGAGAGCTCTGGCTGACCCAAGGCCATTCCAGCAGCTGCAAGTGGAGGAGTGGGGAATCAAACCTGGTTCTCCCAGATAAGAGAGCTGTGGCTGACCCAAGGCCATTCCAGGAGCTGCAGGTGGAGGAGGGGGGAATCAAACCCGGTTCTCCCAGATAAGAGAGCTGTGGCTGACCCAAGGCCATTCCAGGAGCTGCAGGTGGAGGAGGGGGGAATCAAACCCGGTTCTCCCAGATAAGAGAGCTGTGGCTGACCCAAGGCCATTCCAGCAGCTGCAAGTGGAGGAGTGGGGAATCAAACCTGGTTCTCCCGGATAAGAGAGCTGTGGCTGACCCAAGGCCATTCCAGCAGCTGCAAGTGGAGGAGTGGGGAATCAAACCTGGTTCTCCCAGATAAGAGAGCTGTGGCTGACCCAAGGCCATTCCAGGAGCTGCAGGTGGAGGAGGGGGGAATCAAACCCGGTTCTCCCAGATAAGAGAGCTGTGGCTGACCCAAGGCCATTCCAGGAGCTGCAGGTGGAGGAGGGGGGAATCAAACCCGGTTCTCCCAGATAAGAGAGCTGTGGCTGACCCAAGGCCATTCCAGCAGCTGCAAGTGGAGGAGGGGGGAATCAAACCTGGTTCTCCCGGATAAGAGTCCGCACACTTCACCACTACACCAGTCTGTGTGGTGGGGGCCTCAAGAGGCACACAATATATGTGAAAGCGCCACGTGTGGCTTCTGAGCCACAGTTTGGCCGCCCCTGCTCGAGGCTCAGTTCCTGCCGGCTCGTGTCGTGGAGGACAAAGGACAGCACGTTTCGCTCTAACGAAACACTGAGAAACAGCGAAGAGGCTCTCGAAGGGGGACGCAGAACAAGCCCAGCTTTCTCCGTGCCAGCTGGCAGCCACTCGCGAGAGGCAGATGCTGGTTTTTTTCTTCCAAAAGGCTTCTCGAGCAGGGCCCTTCCCCGACTCCCCGCAGCAGCGTTATCAGCCAATACACCTGTGATGCTGTTAAGCGCCCGGGCTCAGGAGGAAATGACATTTCCTGTTCTCCCGGGAAGAGCTCGGCGGTAATTACGGCCTTCTGCCGCGTTGCCCGTTTCCCCAGCGGTGATTTTTGTGGAGATAATTTGGTGCTATGTTTAATGCCCGCGTTGCCTCCATGCTCTTCCGACGGGGGCTCTCTAGCGTGCGGGCGTGTTTGCTAGGCGATGTCTCCAAGCCAGCCCCAAAGGCTAGCAGGAAGTATTTGGATAAAAGGTAAAAAAGGGAAAGGTAGTCCCACCTGTGCGAGCACCAGTCGTTTCCGACTCTGGGGTGACGTTGCCTTCACAATGTTTTCACGGCAGACTTTTGACGGGGTGGTTTGCCATTGCCTTCCCCAGTCATCTACACTTTCCGCCCAGCAAGCTGGGTACTCATTTGACTGAACTCGGAAGGATGGAAGGATGGGTCAACCTTGAGCCGGCTACCTGAAAGCCCAGCTTCCACGGGGATCGAACTCAGGTCGTGACCAGAGTTTAGGGCTGCAGTACTGCAGCTTTAACAAGTGGCCCCACAGATGAGGGGGTGCTGTGGGGTGGTAGGAGTTTGCCTAGGGTGCCATTCGCCCTCAGGTCACCCCTGGTCCTGGTTAGTAGAAGATAGAAGATATTGGATTTATATCCCGCCCTCCACTCCGAAGAGTCTCAGAGCGGGTCGCAATCTCCTTTCCCTTCCTCCCCCACAACAGACACCCTGTGAGGTAGATGAAGATATTGGATTTATATCCCGCCCTCCACTCCAAAGAGTCTCAGAGTGGCTCACAATCTCCTTTCCCTTCCTCCCCCACAACAGACACCCTGTGAGGTAGATGAATATATTGGATTTATATCCCGCCCTCCACTCCAAAGAGTCTCAGAGCAGCTCACAATCTCCTTTCCCTTCCTCCCCCAGAACAGACACCCTGTGAGGTAGATGAAGATATTGGATTTACATCCCGCCCTCCACTCCGAAGAGTCTCAGAGCGGCTCGCAATCTCCTTCCCCTTCCCCCCCCCACAACAGACACCCTGTGAGGTGGGTGGGGCTGAGAGGGCCCTCCCAGAAGCTGCCCTTTTAAGGACAACTCCTACGAGAGCTATGGCTGACCCAAGGCCATTCCAGCAGGTGTAAGTGGAGGAGTGGGGAATCAAACCCGGTTCTCCCAGATAAGAGTCCGCACACTAAACCACTACACCAAACTGGCTCTAGTAGTTTCGTGGGAGACCACCAAGGAAGCCGAGGGTCACATAAGAGAGGCAAGCAGTGGCAACCCACCGCTGCCGGTGTCTTCTCTCGAAAGCCTCACGCGGCTGCGTAAGGTGAGCCACAACTTGACAGCAGTCTCCGCCACCATTTTAAATGCGAGAAGTAGAGACCGAAAAGACCCGGGCCGAGCTTGGGATTTCCCTGAACGCCAACAAACTCCGCCCGCCCGCAACCGTCGCCCGCGACTTACCAGTTGATTTCATTGTAGTCGTTGTGAACTTCCCACCAGAAATAAAACCACAGGAGCGTCAGGAAGAACGTGAAGGTGAGGATTAAGAACCAGAGGCGTTCCCACTGCGGAGACAAGAGAGGGAAAAAATGCGTTGTTTTTTTAAAGGATCGAGGTAAGAGATCAAAGGTGTAAATCTTGGAGGCACGAAGACGCTGTCCCATACAATATCATTTCCTGAATGCAGACAAAGACTTGGGTTTATTATTTAGGGCAATACAGAATCATAGAGCCACAGAGATGGAAGGGGCCATCTAGTTCAACCCGCTGCTGAATGCAGAATCACCTTAGAGTATCCCTGACAAATGTTTGTTCAGCTGCAGGTTAAAGATTGCCTGTGATGGGGAGCTCACCGCTTTCCTGAGCACTTGATTCCACTACTGAACTGCTCTTACTGTAAAAAAAATTATCCTAATATTTAGCTAGGAGCCCTGTGGTGCATAAGAACATCAGAGAAGCCATATTGGAACAGGCCAGTGGCCCATCCAGTCCAACATTCTGTGTCACATAAGAGAAGCCATGTTGGATCAGGCCAATGACCCATCCAGTCCAACGCTCTGTGTCACAGAAGAACATAAGAGAAGCCATGTTGGATCAGGCCAATGGCCCATGCAGTCCAACACTCTGCGTCACAGGAGAACATAAGAGAAGCCATGTTGGATCAGGCCAGTGGCCCATCCAGTCCAACACTCTGTGTCACATAAGAACATAAGAGAAGCCACGTTGGATCAGGCCAGTGGCCCATCCAGTCCAACAGTCTGTGTCACATAAGAACATAAGAGAAGCCGTGTTGGATCAGGCCAGTGGCCCATCCAGTCCAACACTCTGTGTCACATAAGAACATAAGAGAAGCCACGTTGGATCAGGCCAGTGGCCCATCCAGTCCAACATTCTGTGTCACATAAGAGAAGCCATGTTGGATCAGGCCAATGACCCATCCAGTCCAACGCTCTGTGTCACAGAAGAACATAAGAGAAGCCATGTTGGATCAGGCCAATGGCCCATGCAGTCCAACACTCTGCGTCACAGGAGAACATAAGAGAAGCCATGTTGGATCAGGCCAGTGGCCCATCCAGTCCAACACTCTGTGTCACATAAGAACATAAGAGAAGCCACGTTGGATCAGGCCAGTGGCCCATCCAGTCCAACAGTCTGTGTCACATAAGAACATAAGAGAAGCCCTGTTGGATCAGGTCAATGGCCCATCCAGTCCAACACTCTGTGTCACATAAGAACATAAGAGAAGCCCTGTTGGATCAGGTCAATGGCCCATCCAGTCCAACTCTCTGTGTCACATAAGAACATAAGAGAAGCCATGTTGGATCAGGCCAGTGGCCTATCCCGTCCAACACTCTGTGTCACATAAGAACATAAGAGAAGCCATGTTGGATCAGGCCAATGGCCCCTCCAGTCCAACACTCTGTGTCACACACTCTGTATACACACACATACACAGAGTGGTAAAGCTGCAGCACTGCAGTCCTAAGCTCTGCTCACGACCTGAGTTCAATCCCAGAGGAAGCTGAGTTTTCAGGTAGCCGCCTCGAGGCTGACTCAGCCTTTCATCCTTCCGAGGTCAGTAAAACGAGGACCCAGCTTGCTGGGGGTCAAGTGGGGAAGGCAATGGCAAGCCGCCCTGTAAAACAAGTCTGCCGTGAAAACGTTGTGAAAGCAACATCACCCCAGAGTCAGAAACGACTAATGCATGCACAGGGGATTACCTTTACCTTTAATATCCAGCTGGTCCCTTTTTGTCTGTAATTTCAACCCATTCTTGGGAGCCCTCTCCTCTGTTGCCAATAGGAACAGCTCCCTGCGCACCTCCTCTAAGTGCCAGTCCTTCAAAGACTTCAAGAGAGCCATGGTGTCCCCCCTCAGCCTCCTCTATAAATCATCACACCTTTCCTCCAGAGAAGTAAACGTGGTTCTCCTCTCCTGAATTTTGCCCCGACAAACAACAGCCGTGTAAGGTACGTTAACCTGAGTGAAGGTAACTGGCCTCGAGCCATCAAAATGAGCTCCGTCGGCCAAGCTGGAATTCGAACCTGGAACTCACACTACCGGACGCTCTTCTGCGTCATGCAAAATCCCTTCTACATGGAAAGCTAGAGTTTCACAGGAAAGGAACCCTCGCCTGCCTTGACACTCTAGATTTCTACAGGCAGGGAAGCTATTTGGTGCAGAGGGGCATCATGCGACAATTGCCTCCACACACACACACACACATTCCTGCAGCCCGGAGATCCAAACCCCGTGGAATGACGTTTCGTAAGCTTTAACAAAGGCAAACCAAGACGGCCGCATGTAAGCGCCCGACAAAGGATTTATCCTTGATTCATGCTGAATAAACACTGAACCTGTAATTACTGCGCCGAGCAAACAAAATGTACCCGTCGCTTCCACGTCAGACAAAAGGAACGGAGAGTTAGGGCCGCAAGGTGACTCTAAAGATGCATTGTGGGAGAGGAAAATGGAAGACGGGAACCGTTCTGACAGTGACCCCAAATACGGCAAGCGCTGGTCTGCGGGCTGAGTCAGGATGTGAGTCCTTTATCAAACAAGAGAGGGTATGATGATATTCTTGATTTGACCGATCCCCTCTGTTTATGGCAAACTTACCAGATTTTCAATTCCTTAGACTATTGGTTCTTCATTGAGAGAAAGTATTTGAAGCAACCAAGTAATGAAAATTTCCAGTATATGTTTAAAGCGGACATACGTTAGTTACAATTCTGTATTTGTATTACTGTCTATTAATTTATAACTATTGTTACTATCTTATTTTGTTATTAGGGGCGGTGGCTCAGTGGTAGAGCATCTGCTTGGGAAGCAGAAGGTCCCAGGTTCAATCCCCGGCATCTCCAACTAAAAAGGGTTCAGGCAAATAGGTGTGAAAAACCTCAGCTGGAGACCCTGGAGAGCCGCTGCCCGTCTGAGAAGACAATACTGACTTTGATGGACCGAGGGTCTGATTCAGTATAAGGCAGCTTCATATGTTCATATGTTATGTTTATCTTCTGAAAATACAATAAAGAGCCAGTTCGGTGTAGTGGTGAAGTGCATGGACTCTTATCTGGGAGAACTGAGTTTGATTCCCCACTCCTCCACTTGCACCTGCTGGAATGGCCTTGGGTCAGCCAGAGCTCTCTTATCTGGGAGAACCGGGTTGGATTCCCCACTCCTCCACTTGCAGCTGCTGGAATGGCCTTGGGTCAGCCACAGCTCTCTTATCGGGGAGAACCGGGTTTGATTCCCCCCTCCTCCACTTGCAGCTGCTGGAATGGCCTTGGGTCAGCCAGAGCTCTCTTATCTGGGAGAACCGGGTTGGATTCCCCACTCCTCCACTTGCAGCTGCTGGAATGGCCTTGGGTCAGCCAGAGCTCTCTTATCTGGGAGAACCGGGTTGGATTCCCCACTCCTCCACTTGCAACTGCTGGAATGGCCTTGGGTCAGCCAGAGCTCTCTTATCTGGGAGAACCGGGTTTGATTCCCCACTCCTCCACTTGCAGCTGCTGGAATGGCCTTGGGTCAGCCAGAGCTCTCTTATCTGGGAGAACCGGGTTGGATTCCCCACTCCTCCACTTGCAACTGCTGGAATGGCCTTGGGTCAGCCAGAGCTCTCTTATCTGGGAGAACCGGGTTTGATTCCCCACTCCTCCGCTTGCAGCTGCTGGAATGGCCTTGGGTCAGCCAGAGCTCTCTTATCTGGGAGAACAGGGTTTGATTCCCCACTCCTCCACTTGCAGCTGCTGGAATGGCCTTGGGTCAGCCAGAGCTCTCTTATCTGGGAGAACTGAGTTTGATTCCCCACTCCTCCACCTGCAGCTGCTGGAATGGCCTTGGGTCAATCTGACCTTCCAGGGAACAGTGTGGGTTGATTTCCCCATACCCTGTGGCTAATAGTCGCTGATAGACTTCTGCTCCAGATGTTTATCCAATCCCCTCTTGAAGCTGTCTGTGCTTGTAGCCGCCACCGCCGCCACCTGTGGCAGTGAATTCCATGGGTGAATCACCCTCTGGGTGAAGAAAACCTTCTGCCTGCCAAGCAGATGCTCTATCACTGAGTCACAGACCCTCCCCGACAGCCCCCCAGTCTTTCCTGCAAGGTTACACAAATGACCTTTGCTCTAATGCGCTTGGAAGGGAAGGGGAAGGGGGAACGGCGGGGCCACATACCAAAATGAGGAGGACGGCAATTCTGATCGATAGCCCAAGGCAGGGATTCTCAGGAGAGGCGATTAGCATTTTTGCATGTATGCACAAACATCCCATTTGACTTTCCACAGGGGGGGTGCCGTGCCATCCATCTTTCTGCTAATTCCACCGGGAGGGCTCTCCCCCCCCCACCGCCAACCCGTTGGCTGCTGAGAAACCAAGACAAACGACTGCACACCCGATCTGTATCTTAGACACACACGCAAAAATTGGATGTCTCCATCTCTAGGAAACAGCCGTAGCACGACGGGGGGCGCTTTGGAAAAAGCCGACGCAGCTAAAGCAAGGCTTGATCTATGTGCCTCAGGGGCCGGGATATTACACAGGCCCGGAGCTGAGAATTTATTCCGTGCAATTTGCGACCCGGGAGCCGTACATCTCGGGCTGATAGCGCAGCGGCAGTTTTACGACTTCATAAAATTTGCCAGCTAGGAGCGGGGCCGGTCACCTGATCTTGGAAGCGATAGAGTAGCTACCTGGTCCCTGTTTTTCTTTTATTTATTGCAGTTCCACCAGCCTTGCCAATCCCCAGGTGGGCAAAAAAAAAATCCAAGGTACATAACCCACCGCGAAAACCAGCTTCTATTATCAAATGATACAAGGTCAACAAAAATAAACCCACTCGTATACAATTCCACCGTCGTCAATTACAAAACAACCGTAACTTTTAGGCACTCCATCTTCCAGGATCTGTGAAGATCTCAGTTTATTCAAAGGCTGGGGTTTGCGCAAAGAGGCGTTTGCACAAATACGTTTCTCCAGAGGCAGTATTGGCGCAAACGCCTATACTCACCAGGAGCGACAAGGGTGTACCACCTGCAAGTACCGTAGTGACGCCCCAAGATTGGTTGGATACATGGACGCAGATTGGGCCGAAGACACTACTGAACACAAATCAGCAGCTTAGCTTTACGTTCATCTGCATCAAATTTCTCTCTTAATACAGGTAGAAAGAACAGAGAATGGAGGTTTTCTTCTGAGTCAAAGAACCAAAATCCTGAATCTTGCTAAGGCACTGAGCCTGGAAGATATCAAGAGAGCAAATTTCCCACTTGACCCATCTTACCTCAAGCTAGAAGATAGAGTGCCTAAAAGTTAAGGTTGCTTTGTAATTTATGACGGTGGAATTGTATATGAGTGTGTTTATTTTTGTTGACCTTGTATAATTTGATAATAGAAGCTGGTTGTCATGGTGGGTTATATACCTTTGAATTTTTTGTCTTCTTGCCGCGTTACTCTCTGTGTGTTGTATAATCCCCAATGGGGGCAGGGGATCCCCTGGTTTGGAGACCTTCCCCCCCCCCACCCTTCAGGGTCGTCAGAAGCGGGCAGAGGGGAGGGAAATGTCTGTTGGGAATTCTATTATTCCCTATGGAGATTTATTCCCATAGAAAATCATGGAGAATTGATCCGCGGGTATCTGGGGCTCTGGGGGGGGGCTGCTTTTTGAGGTAGAGGCACCATATTTTCAGTATAGCATCTAGTGCCTCTTCCCAAAATACCCCCCAAGTTTCAAAAAGATTGGACCAGGGGGTCCAATTCTATGAACCCCAAAAGAAGGTGCCCCTATCCTTCATTATTTCCTATGGAAGGAAGGCATTGAAAAGGTGTGCCGTCCCTTTAAATGTGATGGCCAGAACTCCCTTTGGAGTTCAATTATGCTTGTCACAGCCTTGATCTTGGCTCCACCCCTAATGTCTCCTGGCTCCACCCCCAAAGTCCCCAGATAGTTCTTGAATTGGACTTGGCAACCCTAGATTCCACACACACACACCCCGATGGAAATACACGTTAAATTCAAAGTCTTGGAGTGGCAATAATTGGAGTCGAGGCTTAAGTTTATCAAAAGAAATAAAGTTTACTAGAAAACATCAGGATAGGGTACTTGGGATAAAAAGAAAAGAAAAACAATTTAGCATACCAGCTGGTCTAAGTATGTCTGTCCTCTCTACATGGCTACATTATAACAACCCCTTTGTCTAACAGTTCTTCTTCCCAAAGAGCATTTCGCCGGGAAGAAGAGCAATTCAGCTTGTATACAAGATCAAAGCATTTCACACCTAACATCCTTTCTGACCAATGTTGTGCTTACATCTTTCGCGGGTAAAGAAGATTCAGCTCACAATTGGGTTTAGCTTATGATATACATCACTTCCTCTATCAGGGAAACAAACAGGTTAACTCTATAACGGCTGGAATGTGCATAGCTTGTATTCCAACACCCCCAGCCACCCTTTTCAACAAAGGTTTGCAGGATGGCGGCAGGGGATTCTCTCACGCCTCCTGGAGGCTTCTGAGCCCGGCGTCAGGTTGACAAGACAGCCTTGACGGTCAGAGAATCTCCACTCGCCTCAAGATATGCTTAGGAGGCCGTAGGAAACGCGGAGGGTGTTTCAGGCCAGTTCAAGGCAAGCAAATTCCAGCTCCCTTCTCCCAACTCCGGAGGACTGGGAGCGGAGAGAGGGAGAGAAGGGAGTACCGGCAGATCATGAGCGAGAGGGCAGGAAGAGATGAGCCGCTGCTCGGCCAGTGCTCTGGTCCTTTCTTACACATCCAGGATAATGCAGATGGCCACTTTGGGGTGAGGAAGCCATCTTCTTCAAGCAGGGAGTAGGCGGGGTGGGTGGCTGCCTAGGCTGCTACCCGCCTGGGGGCACCACCAGGCGCCCCCTTACTCCCCTTGCTCCTTCCCCGGCCGCTGCACTGTTTGAGGCTTAGAACATAAGAGAAGCCATGTTGGATCAGGCCAATGGCCCCTCCAGTCCAACACTCTGTGTCACATAAGAACATAAGAGAAGCCATGTTGGATCAGGCCAGTGACCCATCCAGTCCAACACTCTGTGTCACATAAGAACATAAGAGAAGCCATGTTGGATCAGGCCAATGACCCCTCCAGTCCAGCACTCTGTGTCACATAAGAACAGAAGAGAAGCCATGTTGGATCAGGCCAATGGCCCATCCAGTCCAACACTCTGTGTCACATAAGAACATAAGAGAAGCCATGTTGGATCAGGCCAATGACCCCTCCAGTCCAACACTCTGTGTCACATAAGAACAGAAGAGAAGCCATGTTGGATCAGGCCAATGGCCCATCCAGTCCAACACTCTGTGTCACATAAGAACATAAGAGAAGCCATGTTGGATCAGGCCAATGACCCCTCCAGTCCAACACTCTGTGTCACATAAGAACAGAAGAGAAGCCATGTTGGATCAGGCCAATGACCCCTCCAGTCCAACACTCTGTGTCACATAAGAACAGAAGAGAAGCCATGTTGGATCAGGCCAATGGCCCCTCCAGTCCAACACTCTGTGTCACATAAGAACATAAGAGAAGCCATGTTGGATCAGGCCAATGGCCCATCCAGTCCAACACTCTGTGTCACACAGTGGACAAAAAAATTATACACACACACACACACACACACACATACATATATATACACACTTTGGTTAATAGCCACTGATGGACCTCTGCTCCATATTTTTATCTAACCCCCTCTTGAAGCTGGCTATGTTTGTAGCCGCCACCACCTCCTGTGACAGTGAATTCCGCATGTTAATCACCCTTTGGGTGAAGAAGGACTTCCTTTTATCCGTTCTAACCCGACTGCTCAGTAATTTCATCGAATGCCCGCGAGTTCTTGTATTGTGAGAAAGGGAGAAAAGGACTTCTTTCCCTACCTTCTCCATCCCATGCATAATCTTGTAAACCTCTCTCATGTCACCCCGCAGTCAACGTTTCTCCAAGCTAAAGAGCCCCAAGCGTTTTAACCTTTCTTCATAGGGAAAGTGTTCCAAACCTTGAATCATTCTAGTTGCCCTTTTCTGCACTTTTTCCAATGCTATAATATCCTTTTTGAGGTGCGGTGACCAGAATTGCACACAGTATTCCAAATGAGACCGCACCTTCCCTAGATGCCTCTGAAGAGTGCAGTGTTTTAACGCCGCCCGGCCACTTGCAAGCCAAAAGCGGCCAGGCGGTGCAGGGGGGAAGCAGCGGTGCGGCAGTGTTTTTGTGTGCCGCCCGTCGTTCTCTCCTCCTACATCGCCCTGCACGATGACGTCACTTGTGGGAGCTTGTGGGCGGGGAGCTTGTGGGTGGGGCATGGGGTGGGGGTCTGCTGGGAGTGGCAGAACCCCTAGTGCCGGACCTGTCCTCAAGGCCAGATTGGCCCAGGGATCCTGGAGGGTTTTTGCCTTCCTCTGGGCACAGAGTAGAAGGCCACTGGGAGAGTGGAGTGGAAGGGAAGGGAATTGTGAATTTCCCGCATTGTGCAGGGAGTTGAACTGGATGACTCCTGAAGTCTCTTCCAATTTAATTGAATTGAACTTAACTTTTGGATTTATATCCCGCCCTACACGCAAGTGGGCTCAGGGCGGCTTGCAACAATAAAAGCAGACATGTCGAACTTAAAATAACATCGTAAAACAGGTACAATATATTTAAGGCAACACATCATAAAATAAACAGTATTTCAGACAGAGGCGGCGAATTCACACAGCAGCATGTAGGCTGATGAGTGTCTATACCAGGGGTGGCCAACGGTAGCTCTCCAGATGTTTTTTTGCCTACAACTCCCATCAGCCCCAGCCAGCATGGCCAATGGCTGGGGCTGATGGAAGTTGTAGGCAAAAAAGCATCTGGCGAGCTACCGTTGGCCACCCCTGGTCTACACAACACAAGCACCATCATGGGGAGATATTGGGGGAAGCGATGACTTTCAAAGAGTGCCTGCCGGATCGCTTAAAAGCCTGGCAGGAGAGCTCCGTCTTGCAGATCCTGCAGAACCTCAAGAAGCCCCGCAGAGCCCAGATCTCCGATGGCAGCTAATTCCACCAGGTAGGGGCCCAGACCAAAAAGGCCCTGGCCCTTGTTGAAGCCAGTCGCCCATCCTTAGGCCCAAGGAACGCAAGAAGATGTTGTGCATCAGATCTCAGAGCCCGGGGGGGGGGCAGGGCTCAGATGGGAGTGGTGGTCCTGAAGATATGCAGGCCCAGTGCTGGAACTTGGGAAGGGTGTCATGACCCTGGGCCTAGTGAGGCCTGCAGGCCCCAGGGAAGCCTGCCTAGGAGTTACAAAAGAGCCTACGTTTCCCAGGATCCCTTCTGTCCCTCTGACTGGGTGGCAACGTTTTTGGAGGGAGACTGAACCAGAGAGGGGTGGGGCCTGGGAAGAGAACATAAAAGGGCCAAGCCCAGGCAGGCGGTGTTCTTTTTCTGGAAGGCAGAGCTGGAGGCAGGTTGTAGCCTGGCGATTTTGCAGCAGGGGAAAGGTCCCTCACCCAAGGCAAGGGGTGAGTGTTGGTTATTAGAGTAGGGAAACTGGCCCTGAGAGGGGTGGGGCCTAGGAAGAGAACATAAAAGGGCCAAGCCCAGGCAGGCGGTGTTCTTTTTCTGGAAGGCAGAGCTGGAGGCAGGCTGTAGCCTGGCAATTTTGCAGCAGGGGAAAGGTCCCTCACCCAAGGCAAGGGGTGAGCTTTGGTTAGTAGAGTAGGGACTGTATAGTCAAACGCATCAGGGCTTTTGTTTCTTTGCACCAACCTTTACTGTAGATATATTTCACTGTTTTACCCGCTTATTATTTGAGAACTGTAAATGAACTGTTGTTGTTATACTCCTTGGGGTCCTCGTGTCTCCTTGGTCACAATTAGGAGGTATCTATTAATAAGGAGGATACAGGGGTGGTTGGGTGCTCTGGGCCCTTCCATACAGACCCGTACCAGAGAGGTGGCAGCCAGCAGAAGGCCCTGCTAGGCCCAGCTGTGTGACAAAGGGGAAGCAGAGTCCACCCTCCGAAACAGCTATTTCCTCCGCAGAAAGGGACCTTGTTAGCCTGGAGATCAGCTGCAATTCTGAAATATCACCAGGCCTGACCTGGAGGTTGGCACCCTTAATTGGGAAGCACTGAGAAGCAGTGAAAGTCTCTTTTGAGCATGTCCCAGGTTAACATCAAATAAAAGATTCCCCCCATCCAAGTCTTTGTGGCTTCGGCCACAGGAGACAAAGAAGAGGAGGGGATGACGATGAAGATGAAGATATTGGATTTATACGCAGCTCACTCTGAGTCCCAGAGTGGCCTATGATCTCCTTAACTTTTCTCCCCCACAACAGACAACCTGTGAGGTAGGTGGGGCTGAGAGAGCTCTCCCAGACGCTACCCTTTCAAGGACAGCTCTGCCAGAGCTATGGCTGACCCAAGGCCATTCCAGCAGCTGCAAGTGGAGGAGTGGGGGAATCAAACCCCGTTCTCCCCGATAAGAGTCTACGCATTTCACCGCTACACCATACTGGCTCAGGGTGATCTGTTTTCCAAAGCCAGCCCAAAAGGAGTATAGTCCTTGACAATTCACACTCGCCGTTCTTCATAAAACAAAAGGAGAACCCCCAACAGGCAGTTCCACTGGCCTTTTCTGCAAGCCAAACCCAATAAGCTACTCTTCAGACCAAGCCGCAATTCGAACACTCCTCACCAAAATCATGAGCCAACAAAGCAAACACAAAACTATTGAAAAGCTCAGGCGCAGAGGCTACAAGCTATCAGAATTTATAAGCCTGTCTGTGGCTCTCACTATGTATCACAAACACACGCACGTGCACACACCAGCACAACTGCAATTTAATTTTCTCCCATCGATCGCCTGATCTTCTTGACATTTCAATCCATCCACCTTCAAAACCTCTCTCTCGCAACTTAGCAGCTGGGGATGAGGGAAGCAATCCTCCGGAGAAACGGCCTCTTTGCTCGAAGCACAGTCAGCGATTCTCAAAGAGTTTCAAGAGGGCAGCCATGTCTTCAGAAGGACAGCTAGATTCGAGCCCATGAGGGCCTTAAGAGACCAACTAAAGTTTTGAGGTATAGAGAGTCAAAGTCCCCTCATCCTGACTCACACAGTGGCCCATCCAGTCCAACATTCTGAGTCTCATAAGAACATAAGAGAAGCCATGTTGGATCAGGCCAATGGCCCATCCAGTCCAACACTCTGTGTCACACAGTGGCCAATATATGTGTCTGTTCACACACACACACTGTGGCTAATAGCCACAGATGGACCTCTGCTCCATATTTTTATCCAATCCCCTCTTAAAGTTGGCTATGCTTGTAGCCGCCGCCACCTCCTGTGGCAGTGAATTCCACATGTTGATCACCCTTTGGGTGAAGAAGGACTTCCTTTTATCCGTTTTAACCCAACTGCTCAGCAATTTCATTGCATGCCCACGAGTTCTCGTATTGTGACAAAGGGAGAAAAGGACTTCTTCCTCTACGTTCTCCATCCCATGCATAATCTTGTAAACCTCTATCATGTCACCCCGCAGTCGACGTTTCTCCAAGCTAAAGAGCCCCAAGCGTTTTAACCTTTCTTCATAGGGAAAGTGTTCCAAACCTTACCTAGTGTTCCTCACCTAAGTGAAGCGTCTTACAGAACACAGTAACAAAAAACATAAGAGAAGCCATGTTGGATCAGGCCAATGGCCCATCCAGTCCAACACTCTGTGTCACATAAGAACATAAGAGAAGCCCTGCTGGATCAGGCCAATGGCCCCTTCAGTCCAACACTCTGTGTCACATAAGAACATAAGAGAAGCCATGTTGGATCAGGCCAATGGCCCATCCAGTCCAACACTCTGTGTCACACAGTGGCCAATATTTATTTATTTATTTTATGATTTATATCCCACCCTTCCCACCAAGTGGCTCAGGGCGGCTTGCAACATAGAATCCCACATAAATTAGGTTTAGGTATTTAAACAGTTAAAATAATTAAAACATTTAAAACATTAAGAGCAGCAGAAGTCTAATAGAACCACACTTAGTTTCTTGTGCCGGTTAGTTATAGGCCAGCCGGAAGAGGGTTGTCTTACAGGCCCTGCGGAACTGAGCAAGGTCCAGCAGGGCCCTCACCTCTTCCAGCAGCTGGTTCCACCAGGAAGGGGCCATAACAGAGAAGGCCCTGTCCCTGGTAGATTTTAAGCGGGCTTCTTTTGGCCCGGGGATAAGGAGGAGGTATACACACACACACTGTGGCTAATAGCCACTGATGGACCTCTGCTCCATATTCTTATCCAATCCCCTCTTGAAGCTCGCTATGCTTGTAGCCGCCACCACCTCCTGCGGCAGCGAATTCCACATGTTAATCACAGTTATTTTGCATTTAAAAAGTGGTTCCTTAGCTGTGTTCTCCTCCTTTTGGCTTTGTGTCTTTCTTTAGGCATGAGGGGAAAAAAAATCTGTTAGCAACCAAAACGGGTTACAAAAGCCAAAAGCCATCGGGAAGGGGGGTGGGGTGGCGACCATAATGGTAAAGGGCAGGATCAAAGACCCAGGAAATTTGGCAACTGTGCGAGGTGTAAAATTCAAACATGGTGAACGTGCAGAGACCCCGCACCGCAGGAGAAATTGGTGACGACACCATTTCCTTCATTTAACGAACCCAAGTCTTAAACCTTGAACTTAGAACGAATGTTTTCCCCCCTGGGTATTCATCCTCGTCATCTGGGTAATTGCTCTGACACCGCGATGCAAAATCCAAGAGCAGCAAAGCATGCGTTGTATCCCAATGTGAACTCTCCCCCTCCTACACTCCATCCAAACGCTTTTTGCTGGATGAATCATTCTCCTTGTGCTACTCGAGGCTTCGATGCTGGCGAAAAAGAGGAAGATTTGGGGGGTGAGGAAGAGGAGCTCCCTCCCAGCTCTGGCAAGATATGATCACAAAGAGGCCAGGGCACACCAAGAAAGGGGGTGCTCCCCCATGTCAAAGGATCCTCAGTAAGAGAATACTCAAACAAGTAACATTTTTAAGAAAGCCTAGGCACTGTTAACAGAGAGTCATTATAGTCAGCAGCAGCTGGGTCCAAACCAAAACTCCAAAAACACTGAACACGATCCAACGTAGAAGATTAGACTACTGCCATGCGTTCTGTGTGGTGCTGCCCTTGAAGACTATCCAAAATCTACAGTTGGTCTAGGAAGATTTGGAAAGATATAAACACAAAGAGGCCAGGGCACACCAAGAAAGGGGTTGCTCCCCCACGCCAAAGGAGCTTAGTAAGAGGATACTCAAGCAAGTAACATTTTTTAGAAAACCTAGGCACCGTTAATCGGAAGAAGTTATAGTCAGCGGCAGCTGGGTCCAAAACAAAACTCCAAAAATACCGAACAGAATCCAACATAATAGATTAGACTACTGCAATGCATTCTGTGTGGTGCTGCCCTTGAAGACTATCCAAAATCTACAGTTGGTGTAGGAAGATTGGGAAAGATATGAACACCAAGAGGCCAGGGCACACCAAGAAAGGGGTTGCTCCCCCATGTCAAAGGAGCTCAGTGAGAGGATACTCAAACAAGTAACATTTTTAAGAAAGCCTAGGCACTGTTAACAGAAAGACATTATAGTCAGCAGCAGCTGGGTCCAAACTAAAACTCCAAAAACACTAAACACAATCCAACATAATAGATTAGACTACTGCAATGCGTTCTATGTGGTGCTGCCCTTGAAGACTGTCCGGAAACCTACAGTTGGTACAGAAAGTTACAGCCAGTGGACTTGAGCAAGTCACAAGAGCCATATCATTCCTGTTTTGTTTCACACACGCTTGTTCCCGGCTTGCTTCTGGGCCCCATTCAAGGGGCTGATACTGCCCTTTGAAGCCTTGTATGGTTTGAGGCCAGGATACCTTAAGAATCACCGCCTCTCCTACAAAGCTACCAGTGAACTCTGGTCATCTTTGGGAGTCCTGCCCAGTTATACCTGGGCCGCTGGGGGGGGGGCAACCCTAGTAAGGCACCAAAACTTTGGAATTCCCTCCCCAGGGAGATCTGTCCCTCTCCCTGTATTGCAAACTTCTGCCTCTGGGTAAAAAGTATTCTGCTCTGTTTGACATACCCCCAGCAATTGTTAGTGGTCTCTTCCCTGGTTTTTGGTGTTATGTGTGTTGATATTTTCTTATTGGATTATTTTACATATCCTTTATTTTAAACGTTGAACGCTTCTAATGTTTGCCACCTTGGTGACCCTATCCTCGCTATCAATGGAGGCCCAGATAGCTGCCACCGCAAGATCCGCCTTCTTCCATCTCAAGAGGGCGAGGCAGTTAGCTCCCTTCTTGGAACGCGACGACCTAGCAACTGTGATCCACGCAACGGTCACCTCAAGATTAGACTACTGCAATGCCCTCTACATGGGGCTGCCCTTGTGTCGAACACGGAGACTTCAGGTAGTGCAGAATGCGGCGGCCAGGCTGCTGGTGGGACTACCTAGACGGGAACACATGTGGCCTGTGCTGCGGGATCTGCATTGGCTGCCGGTCATCTACCGTGTTCGTTATAAGGTGCTGGTTATTACCTTTAAAGCCCTATATGGCCGAGGACCTGCCTACCTCAGGGACCGCCTCTCCCCATATATTCCCCAGAGAGCACTAAGATCCAGCTCCCAAAACCTCCTACAAATCCCTGGGCCAAGAGAGGCCAGACTGAAGATAACCCAGGAGCAAGCCTTTTCACTAACGGCCCCTCATTGGTGGAACCAACTTCCAGAGAGGGTGCGAGCCCTGCAGGACTTGAACCAGTTCCGCAGGGCTTGCAAAACCTCTCTTTTTCAGCTCGCATTCAAATCAGGACCAGACCAAATTGATTAATTATTGTAACTTTAACCACCTTATGTATAATTGAAACTGATGTATGACAATGTGTAATTTGTGACTGATAGAAGTACAGCACCTACTTCTATCTAATTTTTATATTTTATATTTTTATATTTTTAAACTTTAATTAATTTATGTAATTGAACCATATTTTAAATTATTGTTATCTGTTTTAACCAAATCATGGCTTGCCATGTCTGTGAGCCGCCCTGAGCCCGCCTTCTGGCGGGGGAGGGCGGGATATAAGAATAAAATTTACTTTATTTTACTTTACTTTACTATTTGGGTACAAACATGGCATTGAAATGCTTTAAATAAATAATTGTTTTTTTAATTGGTGGCTGAGAAGAAGAAAAAGAAGAAGAAAAAGGAAAAAGAAGAAGGTTGATGACGACGATGACATAAGAACATAAGAGAAGCCATGTTAGATCAGACCAATGGCCAATCCAGTCCAACACTCTGTGTCACATAAGAACATAAGAGAAGCCATGTTGGATCAGGCCAGTGGCCCCTCCAGTCCAACACTCTGTGTCACATAAGAACATAAGAGAAGCCATGTTGGATCAGGCCAATGGCCCATCCAGTCCAACACTCTGTGCCACACAGTAGCCAAAAATTTATATATATATATATATATATATATATATATATATATACATACACACACACACACATACCCCTCTTGAAGGTGGCTATGCTTGTGGCCGCCACCACCTCCTGTGGCAGTGAATGCCACATGTTAATCACCCTTTGGGTGAAGAAGTACTTCCTTTTATCCGTTTTAACCTGTCCGCTCAGCAATTTCATCGAATGCCTACGAGTTCCTGTATTGTGAGAAAGGGAGAAAAGTACTTCTTTCTCTACTTTCTCCATCCCATGCATTACCTTGTACACCTCTATCATGTCACCCCGCAGTCGACGTTTCTCCAAGCTAAAGAGCCCCAAGCGTTTCAACCTTTCTTCACAGGAAAAGTGTTCCAGCCCTTTAATCATTTTAGTTGTCCTTTTCTGGACTTTCTCCAATGCTATAATATCCTTTTTGAGGTGCAGCGACCAGAACTGCACACAGTCCTCCAAATGAGACCGCACCATCGATTTATACATGGGCATTATGATACTGGCTGATTTGTTTTCAATTCCCTTCTTAATAATTCCCAGCATGGCGCTGGCCTTTTTTATTGCAAACGCACACTGTCCTGACATTTTCAGTGAGTTATCTACCACGACCCCAAGATCTCTCTCTTGGTCAGTCTCTGCCAGTTCACATCCCATCAACTTGTATTCGTAGCTGGGATTCTTGACAATGACAATGATGATATTGGATTTATATCCCACCTTTCACTCTGAATCTCAGAGTCTCAGAGCAGATCACAATCTCCTTTACCTCCCCCCACCTGCATAACAGACACCCTGTGAGGGTGGGGTGGGGCTGAGAGAGGCTCTTACAGCAGCTGCCCTTTCAAGGACAACACCTACGAAAGCTACGGCAAACCCAAGGCCATTCCAGCAGCTGCAGGTGGAGGAGTGTGGGAATCGAACCCGGTTATCCCAGATAAGAGAGCTCTGGCTGACCCAAGGCCATGCCAGCAGCTGCAAGTGGAGGAGTGTGGGAATCGAACCCGGTTCTCCCAGATAAGAGAGCTCTGGTTGACCCAAGGGCATTCCAGCAGCTGCAAGTGGAGGAGGGGGGAATCAAACCCGGTTCTCCCAGATAAGAGAGCTCTGGCTGACCCAAGGCCATTCCAGTAGCTGCAAGTGGAGGAGTGGGGAATCAAACCCGGTTCTCCCAGAGAAGAGAGCTCTGGCTGACCCAAGGCCATTCCAGCAGGTGCAAGAGGAGGAGTGGGGAATCAAACCCGGTTCTCCCAGAGAAGAGAGCTCTGGCTGACCCAAGGCCATGCCAGCAGCTGCAAGTGGAGGAGTGTGGGAATCGAACCCGGTTCTCCCAGATAAGAGAGCTCTGGTTGACCCAAGGGCATTCCAGCAGCTGCAAGTGGAGGAGGGGGGAATCAAACCCTGTTCTCCCAGATAAGAGAGCTCTGGCTGACCCAAGGCCATTCCAGTAGCTGCAAGTGGAGGAGTGGGGAATCAAACCCGGTTCTCCCAGAGAAGAGAGCTCTGGCTGACCCAAGGCCATTCCAGCAGGTGCAAGAGGAGGAGTGGGGAATCAAACCCGGTTCTCCCAGATAAGAGAGCTATGGCTGACCCAGGGCCATTCCAGCAGCTGCAAGTGGAGGAGTGGGAAATCAAACCTGGTTCTCCCAGAGAAGAGAGCTCTGGCTGACCCAAGGCTATTCCAGCAGCTGCAAATGGAGGAGTGGGGGAATCAAACCCGGTTCTCCCAGATAAGAGAGCTCTGGCTGACCCAAGGCCATTCCAGCAGGTGCAAGTGGAGGAGAGGGGAATCAAACCCGGTTCTCCCAAAGAAGAGTCTGTGCACTTCACCACTACCGCAAACTGGCTCTCGAAAGTGTCATCAAATCGCAGCCAACAGAAGGTGACCTCGTAAAGTTTTCAAAGCAAGAGACATTCAGGGGTGGTTTGCCGTTGCCTTCCTCCGCGTAGCAACCCTGGACTTCCTCTGCAGTCTCCCTTCCAAGGACAAACCAGGGCTGACCCTGCTCAGCTGTTGAGCTTAGGATAGGGGCGTTGAACTCATTCGTTAGGAGGGCCAGAGCTGACATAAACGGGACTTTGTGGGGCCGGGTCATGCGTGTCATAAAATGTAATGCCAGGCAGCGGAGATATAAACTTTATAAAGGACTTTATAGTTTTGCAAACTAGCAGGAATTGAGCAGGGGCTTAGCTCCGCGTACCACCTGCAAACGGACGGACAGACGGAGAGAGTGAACGGGCTTCTCGAGCAGTATTTGCGATGCTATATTAACTACCAGCAAACGAATTGGGTGGAACTCCTCCCCTTCGCAGAATATGGGTACAATAACAGCCTCCATAGTTCCACCAAAACCTCCCCTTTCCAAATAGTCAATGGCTACGAGGGAAAACCCTTCCCAAATCCCCCCCTGCCGTCCGGCTCCCCGGAACCTAGTTCATGTCAACAATGGTGGGAAGGGATACGGGAGGGGTGGAGGGTGATTCAAGAGAACCTGGAGGAGGCGAAAAAGGAGTACAAAAAGCACTTTGACAAAAAGCACGCCCCCCAATGGGAACTGAAAGAGGGAGAGACAGTGTTTCTGTCCACAAAGAACCTGCCCCTCCCGCAGGGGTGTCGCAAACTCGCTCTGAAATATCTGGGTCCATTCAAAATAAAAAAGGTTATCAACAAAGTAACTGTTGAATTAGAGCTACCCAAGTCCTTGAGTAAGATCCACCCTGTTTTTCATTGCAGCCTTCTTCGCAAAGATCCTGGAGCTACGTCATTCCATCCTCGCCCCCCAGAGCCGCCTCCGACCATAGTGAAGGGTCAGAGTCACCATGAGGTGCAGGAAATTCTGGACTCCAAAGTCCAACGGGGTGTGTTGTACTACCTTATCAGGTGGAGATACTTCCCCCCGAGCTGTGATGAATGGGTGAAGGCTAGCGATGTGTCTGCTCCGCAACTGCTCAAAAAGTTTCACCTACTGTACCCACACAAGCCCAAGGCGAAGAGCTTAGGGGGGGCAGTATGTCAGAACTTGTAACTTTTGCTTTACTTGCCTTGACCAAACTGACTCCATGCTGTAACTTAGTAATAACATAGAGTGCCTGACCACAGCAATTAACCCTGGCCCCTGTGCTATGCCAAATATTTAGGGCAGTAGGGCAGGCGGCAGATAGTCTCTGCTTAACATCCACAGGTGCCCTTTGAAGACAGGCCGTTTGGCCTTCACAACAGGGGAGCATCCTCCCTTCTGATAACGAAGGCTGGGAAGAAGAGACACTTGTCTGAGACCGTGTGAATGATTGTTTTATTGTGCTTTGCTGATGGCATAAAATGTAACCAACTGCCAGGAATTGGCATTACTGTTATTTCGTCGCTCTAGTACTGTAGTTCTTCAATAAAGATCCTAACTTGTAACAAGTATTGGACTCGTCTGAAGTTCATCCAAGTTCTGACAGACACAGACAAACACAGTTAAAGATTTTTTTTTATTAGGAAAGGGAAGGTCCCCTGTGCAAGCACCAGCCCTTTCCGACTCTGGGGTGACGTTGCTTTCACAACGTTTTCACGGCGGACATTTTTACGGGGCAGCTGGCCATTGCCTTCTCTAGTCCTCTACGCTTTACCCCCAGCAAGCTGGGTGCTCATTTGACCGACCTCGGAAGGATGGAAGGCTGAGTCAACCTGGAGCAGCTTCCTCTGGGATCGAACTCAGGTCATGAGCAGAGCTAAGGACAGCAGCTTTACCACTCTGTGCCACGGGGCTCTTTCATTAACCCATACATGTGATAGATAGATAGACAGACAGACAGACAGACAGTTACAACAATATAAAGTAAATGGAAAGGTAGTCCCCTGTGCAAGCACCAGTCGTTTTCGACTCTGGGGTGACGTTGCTTTCACAATTTCACGGCAGACTTTTTACGGGGTGTTTTGCCATTGCCTTCCTGGTCATCTACACTTGCCCCCCAACAAGCTGGGAACTCATTTGACCGACCTCGGAAGGATGGAAGGCTGAGTCAATTTTGAGCCAGCTACCTGAAACCAGCTTTCGCCAGGGATCGAACTCAGGTCGTGAGCAGAGCTTAGGACTGCAGTACTGCAGCTTTACCACTCTGTGCCACGGGGCTCTTTCATTAACCCATACATGTGATAGACAGATAGACAGACAGACACAACAATATAAAGTTAATGTAAAGGTAGTCCCTGTGCAAGCACCAGTCGTTTCCGACTCTGGGGTGACGTTGCTTTCACAATTTCACGGCAGACTTTTTACGGGGTGTTTTGCCATTGCCTTCCTGGTCATCTACACTTGCCCCCCAGCAAGCTGGGAACTCATTTGACCGACCTCGGAAGGATGGAAGGCTGAGTCAATTTTGAGCCAGCTACCTGAAACCAGCTTTCGCCAGGGATCGAACTCAGGTCGTGAGCAGAGCTTAGGACTGCAGTACTGCAGCTTTACCACTCTGTGCCACGGGGCTCTTTCATTAACCCATACATGTGATAGACAGATAGACAGACAGACACAAGAATATAAAGTTAATGTAAAGGTAGTCCCTGTGCAAGCACCAGTCGTTTCCGACTCTGGAGTGACGTTGCTTTCACAATTTCACGGCAGACTTTTTACGGGGTGTTTTGCCATTGCCTTCCTGGTCATCTACACTTGCCCCCCAGCAAGCTGGGAACTCATTTGACCGACCTCGGAAGGATGGAAGGCTGAGTCAATTTTGAGCCAGCTACCTGAAACCAGCTTTCGCCAGGGATCGAACTCAGGTCGTGAGCAGAGCTTAGGACTGCAGTACTGCAGCTTTACCACTCTGTGCCACGGGGCTCTTTCATTAACCCATACATGTGATAGACAGATAGACAGACAGACACAACAATATAAAGTTAATGTAAAGGTAGTCCCTGTGCAAGCACCAGTCGTTTCCGACTCTGGGGTGACGTTGCTTTCACAATGTTTTCACGGCAGACTTTTTACAGGGTGGTTTGCCACTGCTTTCCCCAGTCATCTATGCTTAACCCCCAGCATGCTGGGTGCTCATTTTACCGACCTTGGAAAGATGGGTCAACCTCAAGCTGGCTACCTGGAAACCCAGCTTCCACGGGGGATCAAAATCAGGTCGTGAGCAGAGCTTAGGACTGCAGTACTGCAGCTTTAACTAGCAAAGGAAAGGTCCCCTGTGCAAGCACCAGTCGTTTCCGACTCTGGAGTGACATAGCTTTCATAACTTTTTCACGGCAGACTTTTAACGGGGTGGCTTGCCATTGCCTTCCCCAGTCATCTGCGCTTCCCCCCCAGCAAGCTGGGGACTCATTTGACCGACCTTGGAAGGATGGAAGGCTCGAGCCAGCTACCTGAAAACCCAGCTTCCGCCAGAGATCGAACTCAGGTCGTGAGCAGAGTTTAGGACTGCAGTAGTGCAGCTTTAACACTCTGCGCCACGGGGCTCTTATGGGTTTTTATTAGAAAGACTGTCAAATCTTAAGAGTTCAGCAAAATTCTCACGGGGGTTTGAACAATGGAGACCAAGCGCAAGTGGGGGTTTTGGGGGGGGTGGAGGGGGTAAGAAAGAAAGAGCACAAAATGAAGATCTTAACGGATGCTAAAGAGAGAGGAGGTTTTCAACTTCCTGATCTGAGATTGTATCATGATGCAGTTTGTTTGACATGGATAAAAGATTGGATAATGCTGTTAGACAAAAAACCTTTATGGCTAGAAGCTCACGGAAATAAATTCGGCTGGCACGCGTACATGTACTATGGGAAGAATAAAATGGACGGTCTTTTCTCTCACCACTATGTTAGAAATACTTTACTAAGTACTTGGACAAAATATAAGAAATACGGGGACGAGAGACAACCGCTGTGGATAGTGCCAGCAGAAGTAATAAAAATAACAGCTGAATCCGATGAAGAAAGAGAAATGTCATATAATCAACTGCTCAAGATTCAAGGAGACAAAATTGAATTAAAAACCTCGGAAGAGCTAAATAACAAGTATGATTGGTTTCAAATGCAACAAATTAAAAGCTTGATGGAAAATGACATAAAATCGGAAGGAATTAGACGAGAACAAACAGAACTGGAAAGGGTCCTGCTAGGTGATAATGAAAAACTGATATCAAAAGTATATAAGTTATTATTGAAATGGTCTACAGAAGAAGTAGTAGTAAAGTCTCAAATGGTCAAATGGGCAATCAATGTGAACAGAGAAATACAAATGGATGCATGGGAACACCTTTGGAAGAACTCAATGAAGATATCAACTTGTCAGAGTATAAAAAGAGAACTGTTTTAAGATGATATATAGGTGGTATATGACTCCGAAAAAATTGGCTAAGATGAGCAAGAAAATGTCGGATAGATGTTGGAAATGTAAAAAACATGAAGGTTCTTTCTTCCATATGTGGTGGGCATGTGAAAAAGCGAAAGAATACTGGAAGATGATACAACAAGAAATCTTCAAAATTTTGGGCTATGATTTTAAGAAAACTGCAGAGACGTTTTTGCTTGGATTACAATTAGAAAAATTTCCAAAGGAAGACAGGACTCTAATTTGGTACCTGCTATCAGCTGCTAGGACATTATACGCGCAGCTTTGGAAGCAAGAAAAAATACCGGAGAAATGGGACTGGACCATGAAAGTTTTATCGTGGTGTGAAATGGACAAACTAACTAGAACACTAAGAGACTATGATTTAGAGATATTCAAAAGGGAGTGGAGGAAATTTAAAGGATATATGGAGAAAGAGTGGAAAGTAAAAAGACATTGGACAATTTTTTAGTAGTAAGAACATATAT
Source organism: Heteronotia binoei (assembly GCF_032191835.1). Taxonomy (NCBI): domain Eukaryota; kingdom Metazoa; phylum Chordata; class Lepidosauria; order Squamata; family Gekkonidae; genus Heteronotia; species Heteronotia binoei. The sequence goes on from NC_083225.1 coordinate 191,746,543, forward strand.
ATTGAATTTTGATCAGTTAGTAGTACCTTTAGTATTGAATTTGAATTTATAACCTCGGGGAAGTCAACATTGGAGGGAGGGGGGATTGAAATGTCATATGGGCTAATACTGAAATAATTAAGAAATAATTAAGTTGTGTAATCATATGCTATTAATAAATTGTTAAAACACAAAGAAAGAAAGAGCACAATAAAATTTAGAGGTTCCGGAGCTCTGCTCTTGTGAGCTCCTGCCCAAAATGTGGCCTAGTTGTAAGGCTACCGCTGGTATGCAGCGAAACCCTCCTTTTCTTACGCACAAAAGACAACACGACGGCTAGGTGGGACAAGAAATCCCAAAGCAAATGGCTCTTAGCTGCAGAACTGTTTTTGCGCCTCCTCGAAATCTCACCAGGCCCAAGAGATTAAATAAATCAGGGGCGACAGTCAGACCACAGGCGGATTTTCCCCGGCAGCGGAATTCCCTGCAAAGAGACAACAACCGGATTTCGGCCAACCCTTCCTGTTTTCCGGAAGAAGGTCAAGATCGTGCCATCTCAGAGAGCATCGTCTTCTTTTTTTTAATGAGCCGCTGGGGCTCCAGAATCTTTATATATGACTTGCTAATTTGGTTGCTGTTGCTTATGTAACAGGCACAGTTTCACAATCTGCTTTGAACCTGAAAAAGCAGAACGATAAATAAAGCCAGAAGTTTTCAACTGAAGAGCAGGGGAAATGCCTGGAGATTTGGGGATGGATCCTGGAGAGGAAAGGTTTCCGGACCCCTCCCCTACACCTGAAGAGGATGAGGGGGATAGGCTTGCCCGATGCAGGCTGGAAAACTCCTGGAGATTTGGGAGTGAAGACCGGGGAGACGGACCCTCCATGGGGAACAATGCTGAGAGCTGCAGGACGTGAGCATCAGATATTCGAGAGCTGTAAGGGAGGAAGGAAGGCAGGCAAATAGATGGGAGAGGGGGGAAGAAATCAAATTTAATCTTAAATGCATTCTTCAACCGCCGGCTGGATTGGCTTGGAGAAGTGATTTCAAGAGACAAATGCCTTCTTCAAATCAGCCAACAGGGAGGTTTGAGAGGCACACAATGTGTGTGAAGAAAAACATAAGGACATAAGGGAAGCCATGTTGGATCAGACCAATGGCCCATCCAGTCCAACACTCTATGTCACATAAGAGAAGCCATGTTGGATCAAGCCAAGGGCCCATCCAGTCCAACACTCTGTGTCACATAAGAACATAAGAGAAGCCATGTTGGATCAGGCCAGTGGCCCATTCAGTCCAACACTCTGTGTCACATAAGAATATAAGAGAAGCCGTGTTGGATCAGGCCAGTGGCCCATCCAGTCCAACACTCTGTGTCACATAAGAACATAAGAGAAGCCCTGTTGGATCAGGCCAGTGGCCCCTCCAGTCCAACACTCTGTGTCACATAAGAACATAAGAGAAGCCATGTTGGATCAGGCCAGTGGCCCATCCAGTCCAACACTCTGCGTCACATAAGAACATAAGAGAAGCCATGTTGGATCAGGCCAGTGGCCCATCCAGTCCAACACTCTGCGTCACATAAGAACATCAGAGAAGCCATGTTGGATCAGGCCAATAGCCCATCCAGTCCAACACTCTGCGTCACATAAGAACATCAGAGAAGCCATGTTGGATCAGGCCAATAGCCCATCCAGTCCAACACTCTGCGTCACATAAGAACATAAGAGAAGCCATGTTGAATCAAGCCAATGGCTCATACAGTCCAACACTCTGCGTCACATAAAAACATAAGAGAAGCCATGTTGGATCAGGCCAGTGGCCCCTCCAGTCCAACACTCTGTGTCACATAAGAACATAAGAGAAGCCATGTTGAATCAGGTCAGTGGCCCATCCAGTCCAACAGTCTGTGTCACATAAGAACATAAGAGAAGCCCTGTTGGATGAGGCCAATGGCCCATCCAGTCCAACACTCTGTGTCACATAAGAACATAAGAGAAGCCATGTTGGATCAGGCCAATGGCCCATCCAGTCCAACACTCTGCGTCACATAAGAACATAAGAGAAGCCATGTTGGATCAGGCCAACGGTCCATCCAGTCCAACACTCTGCGTCACATAAGAACATAAGAGAAGCCATGTTGAATCAAGCCAATGGCTCATCCAGTCCAACACTCTGCGTCACATAAGAACATAAGAGAAGCCATGTTGGATCAGGCCAATGGCCCATCCAGTCCAACACTCTGTGTCACATAAGAGAAGCCATGTTGGATCAGGCCAGTGGCCCATCCAGTCCCAACACTCTGTGTCACATAAGAACATAAGAGAAGCCATGTTGGAGCAGACCAATGGCCCAACCAGTCCAACACTCTGTGTCACATAAGAACATCAGAGAAGCCATGTTGGAGCAGACCAATGGCCCATCCAGTCCAACACTGCGTCACACAGTGGCCAAAACCTAGGGGCTATCAGGAGGTCCAACAGTGGGGCTAGAAGCCCTCCCACTGTGCCTCCCCCAAACACCAAGAATACAGAGCATCACTGCCCCAGACAGAGAGTTCCAACAATACGCTGTGGCTAGTAGCCACTGATGGATATCTGCTTCATATTTTTATCCAATCCCCTCTTGAAGCTGGCTATGCTTGTAGCCCCCACCACCTCCTGTGGCAGTGAATTCCACATGTTAATCACCCTTTGGGTGAAGAAGGACTTCCTTTTATCCGTTGTAACCTGACTGCTCAGCAATTTCATTTAATGTCCACGAGTTCTCGTATTGTGAGGAAGGGAGAAAAGTCCTTCTTTCTCTGCCTTCTCTATCCCTTGCACGTGTGGCTCCCAAGCTGCAGTTTGGTCAACCCTGCTATAGAGTCAACCCTCCAAAGCTTCCATATTCTGATCTCTATAGTCTGGAGTTGAGCTGTAATTCCAGAGGATCCCCACGTCCCACCTGGAAGATGGCATCCTTACTAGGGAGAATGTGCTTTGGGGAAGGGAGAGATCTAAGTATGGTATAATGCCATAGAGCAGGGGTGTCAAACGTGCAGCCCGAGGGCTGAATCAGACCCTCGGAGGGCTCCTATCATGCCCACAAGCAACTCACTGTCATCTGCTTCCTTCTCCCTCTCTTGCTTCCATCTTGCTTTGCCAGGATCACTCAATCGCACAAGAGCTACAGAGCAATGCCTCTATTTCCTCCATCGGCTGACCAGAACTCGAGGCAACTTACGTACAAAAGCGTGCAATGCCCAGCCATTTCATGTCTCCCCCTGGGTCTTAGGCAAAGCATTGACCGTGAGATTTCGACAATGAACGTCAATAAACTAAAAGGAGGTTTGCAACTTACAGATACACACCTGAGCGACACCTTAACAGCACACTCAAGATTGCTACAGCACAGACATAGTCTCCGGATTTTGATGCAATAATTCGGAGCACGAAGTGTCAGATATCAGACGCTGTTAAAACAAAATATTGCAAGAGCGCTAACCTTTTACATTTTTAAAAGAAAAATCTTTAATTGTGTTTGTCTGTGAGCTTTATAAAGTTTATATCTCTGCAACCTGGCATTACATTTTATGAGGCACATGGCCCAGCCAGACAAGGTCTCATTTATGTCAGATCCGGCCTTCGTAACACAGGAGTTCACCACTTTCCAAAGCAGCCATCTGAACTGTTGTGGCGAGACCAGTTACTGAAGGACTTTGGAGCTGATGAGCAAAAAAGGAAGGAACGGAGGGAGGGAGGGAGGGAGGGAGGGAGGGAGGAAGGAAGGAAGGAAGGAAGGAAGGAAGGAAGGAAGGAAGGAAGGAAGGAAGGAAGGAAGGAAGGAAGGAAGGAAGGAAGGAAGGAAGGAAGGAAGGAAGGAAGGAAGGAAGGAAGGAAGGAAGGAAGGAAGGAAGGAAGGAGAGCCAGTTTGGTGTAGTGGTTAAGTGTGTGGACTCTTATCTGGGAGAACCGGGTTTGATTCCCCACTCCTCCACTTGCACCTGCTGAGATGGCCTTGGGTCAGCCAGAGCTCTGGCAGAGGTTGTCCTTGAAAGGGCAGCTGCTGTAAGAGTTCTCTCAGCCCCACCCACCTCACGGGGTGTCTGTTGCTGGGGGAGGAAGGAAAAGGAGATTGTGAGCTGCTCTGAGACTCTTTGGAGTGGAGGGCAGGATATAAATCCAATATCTTCATCTACCTCACAGGGTGTCTGTTGTGGGGGAGGAAGGTAAAGGAGATTGTGAGCCGCTCTGAGACTCTTCGGAGTGGAGGGCGGGATATAAATCCAATATCATCTTCTTTTTCTTCTTCTTCTTCTTCTTCTTCTTCTTCTTCTTCTTCTTCTTCTTCTTCTTCTTCTTCTTCTTCTTCTTCTTCTTCTTCTTCTTCTTCTTCTTCAAAAACCAATTCAACTTAAGGAAGACAACCAGAGCTGCATCAAGATTCCTCACTCGGAAAAAAACCCGGCTGCATGCACTAAGTAGACTGGTGTGGAGTTTCCCTTAGTGCGTGACCTAGCTGAGCAGGGCATAATAGAGACGGAGCACTCTCCAACCGAAGAGACAGATTTGGAAAACTCTGAGATAAGCTGAAAAATGAGAACTCTTGCAAGCGTCATTAAGACGGGATGTTGGATGCTGTAACTGTGCACGCAAGAGGATCTGGAATGGATTGTAGATTACTTGCTAATTCTCTCTTACTTGGGCACACCCCACCCTCATTGGTCAGACCGGGGTGGCCAAACTTGTTTAATGTAAGAGTCACACAGAATAAATGTCAGTTGTTTGAGAGCTTCAAGACATGAATGTTAGATGTTTGAGAGAGGAAGGAAGGAAGGAAGGAAGGAAGGAAGGAAGGAAGGAAGGAAGGAAGGAAGGAAGGAAGGAAGGAAGGAAGGAAGGAGGAAGGAAGGAGGGAGGGAGGAAGAAGGGAGGGAGGGAGGAAAGAAGGGAGGGAGGGGGGAGGGAGGGAGGATGAAGAGAGGAAGGAAGGAAGGAAGGAAGGAAGGAAGGAAGGAAGGAAGGAAGGAAGGAAGGAAGGAAGGAAGGAAGGAAGGAAGGAAGGAAGACTCAGCATGGGTTCTGCAAGGGAAGATCTTGCCTCACTAACCTGTTACATTTCTTTGAGGGGGTGAACAAACATGTGGACAAAGGAGACCCGATAGATGTTGTTTACCTTGACTTCCAGAAAGCTTTTGATAAAGTTCCTCATCAAAGGCTCCTTAGAAAGCTTGAGAGTCATGGAGTAAAAGGACAGGTCCTCTTGTGGATCAAAAACTGGCTGAGTAATAGGAAGCAGAGAGTGAGTATAAATGGGCAGTCTTCGCAGTGGAGGATGGTAAGCAGTGGGGTGCCGCAGGGCTCGGTACTGGGTCCCATCCTCTTTAATTTGTTCATAAATGATTTAGAGTTGGGAGTGAGCAGTGAAGTGGCCAAATTTGCGGATGACACTAAATTGTTCAGGGTGGTGAGAACCAGAGAGGATTGTGAGGAACTCCAAAGGGATCTGTTGAGGCTGGGTGAGTGGGCGTCAACGTGGCAGATGCGGTTCAATGTGGCCAAGTGCAAAGTAATGCACATTGGGGCCAAGAATCCCAGCTACAAATACAAGTTGATGGGGTGTGAACTGGCAGAGACAGACCAAGAGAGAGATCTTGGGGTCATGGTAGATAATTCACTGAAAATGTCAAGACAGTGTGTGTTTGCAATAAAAAAGGCCAACGCCATGCTGGGAATTATTAGGAAGGGAATTGAAAACAAATCAGCCAGTATCATAATGCCCCTGTATAAATCGATGGTGCGGTCTCATTTGGAGTACTGTGTGCAGTTCTGGTCGCCGCACCTCAAAAAGGATATTACAGCATTGGAGAAAGTTCAGAAAAGGGCAACTAAAATGATTAAAGGGCTGGAACACCTTCCCTATGAAGAAAGGTTGAAACGCTTAGGGCTCTTTAGCTTGGAGAAACGTCGACTGAGGGGTGACATCATAGAAGTTTACAAGATAATGCATGGGATGGAGAAAGTAGAGAAAGAAGTACTTTTCTCCCTTTCTCACAATACAAGAACTCGTGGGCATTCGATGAAATTGCTGAGCAGACAGGTTAAAACGGATAAAAGGAAGTACTTCTTCACCCAAAGGGTGATTAACATGTGGAATTCACTGCCACAGGAGGTGGTGGCGTCCACAAGCATAGCCACCTTCAAGAAGGGGTTAGATAAAAATATGGAGCAGAGGTCCATCAGTGGCTATTAGCCACAGTGTGTGTGTGTGTGTGTGTGTGTGTGTGTGTATATATATATATATATATATATATATATTTGGCCGCTGTGTGACACAGAATGTTGGACTGGATGGGCCATTGGCCTGATCTAACATGGCTTCTCTTATGTTCTTATGTAAGGAAGGAAGGAAGGAAGGAAGGAAGGAAGGAAGGAAGGAAGGAAGGAAGGAAGGAAGGAGATGATGGATTTATATCCTGACCTATACTCTGAATCTCAGAGTCTCAGAGCAGTCACAATCTCCTTTATCTCCCCCCCCCCACATACACACACACACAACTGAGGCTGGGGGCTGAGAGAGCTCTCGCAGAAGCTGCCCTCTCAAGGACAACTCTTACGAAAGCTATGGCTGATCCACGAAAGCTATGGCCATTCCAGCAGCTGCAAGTGGAGGAGCGGGGAATCAATCCCGGTTCTCCCAGATAAGAGTCTGCGCACATACGCACTACACCAGAAGGAAGGAAGGAAGGAAGGAAGGAAGGAAGGAAGGAAGGAAGGAAGGAAGGAGGGAGGGACTTCTTCCTTTGGGACTACTGGTTTCCAGGCTGTGGGAAGGCACTGCTCAGCTTCTCCATCCACACACACACATCCACACACCCAAGGTCTCTTGTTCCACTGGGCCCAGAAAGCTCCCCGGGAAATTCTCAAATTCAAAGCGAGAGATTCCGAAAGAGCTGCCAACTCCACAGGAGAGCACTGCTTGAAATGCAACCAGGGGGACGGAAGGGAGTTAGCAGAAGAGGGCAAAGGAGGACAGGCAGATTCGGAGAGAGGGAAGGAGGAATGGGGACAGCAGGCTTATTCCTTGACGCTTCCAGGCAGACACATCGCTGAAGCAGAACCGGCACGGGGGAGGACAAGGGTGGCGGCACCCGACAACCAAAGAGGATGCAGACAGCAAGACAAATGCACGCACAAGGAAAGCTCAGGCGGGGAATCTTAGGAGCCAGGAGATGTGCTTGCAATTCCAAGGAAGCATTTCTTCCAAACATAGATCTCAAGGCACACACAACGAGGTTGCCAATCCCCAGGTGAGGCAGGAACAAAGCCCAAAGGCATCCACGAAAAACCAGCCTCAATTATGGAAAACTTTTATACAAATTAATTACTGCATAAGCAACAAAACTTTTAATAAATACAATGACAAAATCACCCCGAAAACAAAGTCCTTCCATTCAATACCAAAGTTCATTTCTTAGCGGTGGAAGTCCGGGGAAATTCTAGACAAGCCGTGAAGTAGAAGTCCAAGGTTATGACAATCCTTTCAGCCAGGAAGGGGTGTGGACGAAAAGCGACACAACCGTTATTTCGCATAAGCGGCACAGCGCAAGGTGGGGGCATGAGATCCCCCAGTTTGGAGACCCTCCCCTCCACGGCAGGGTCATCAGAAAGCGGGGGGGGGGGGAATGTCTGCTGGGCACGCCGTTATTCCCTATGGGGATTGATTCCATTGTTTCCAATGGAGGGAAGGCATTTAAAAGCCATAAAAAGGTCAAGGTAGTCCCCTGTGCAAGCACCAGTCATTTCCGACTCTGGGGTGACATTGCTTTCACAACGTTTTCACGGCAGACTTTTGACGGGGGGGTTGCCATTGCCTTCCCCAGTCATCTACGCTTTATCCCCAGCGAGCTGGGTCTTCATTTTACCGACCTTGGAAGGATGGGAAGGCTGAGTCAACCTTGAGCTGGCTACCTGAACCTAGCTTCTGCCGGGATCAAACTCAGGTCATGAGCAGAGCTTAGGACTGCAGTACTTTCTCCCTTTCTCACAATACAAGAACTCAAGGGCATTCGATGAAATTGCTGAGCAGTCAGATTAAAACGGATAGAAGGAAGTCCTTCACCCAAAGGGCGATTAACGCGTTCACTGCCGCAGGAGGTGGTGGTGGCTACAAGCATAGCCAGCTTCAAGAGGGGATTGGTTAAAAATATGGAGCAGAGGTCCATCAGTGGCTATTAGCCACAGTGTGTGTGTGTGTGTGTATTGGCCACTGTGTGATACAGAGTGTTGGACTGGATGGGCCATTGGCCTGATCCAAGTTGGCTTCTCTTATGTTCTTACCCTGATGCTAGGAAAGACAGAAGGCAAAAGAAGACGGGAACGGCAAAAGAGGAGATGGCTGGACAGCGTTACCGATGCAACCAACACGAATTTGAGCAGACTTCGGAGGATGGTGGGAGACAGGAGGGCCTGGCGTGACTTTGTCCATGGGGTCGCAAAGAGTCGGACTCGACTGTGCGACTGAACAACAACAACAACTGAAGCTTCACCACTCTGTGCCACGGGGCCCTATTACAGTTCCATTACCCGTATTTAAAAAGCCCATGTTTGCATTTTAAATGCTTTTCTAATGGCTGAATATTTTTCTGTTTTGGTTTTGTTTGAATGTTTGCTGCCCTGCGGACCCTAAACTGGGCAGAAAAGGCAAACGCAGAGACGATGCAACTAAAACAAACTCTCCCCAGCCCCGCCGACGGCCCCCTCGACGCCTCCCTCCTCGCACAAGAACCGCACAACTTGCTGGCAGCCCAAGGGAAGCGGTGTCGCCCTCTGCGTGACCCAAACTGGATGACTCCGTGTTATTCAAGCACGCCGCTGGGAGAACCGGAGGGTGGTTATCTTCTTTCCGCCAACCAAAAATAAACCGGTCTAATCTATCTATAGCCAAACCCAGGGCTACGATTAATATCACGGACTTCGCCTGTCTGGAAAGAAATGTCACAACGCAGAGACCTCGCGGGGGCACCCTGCAGCATCTGCCCAAACGTGTGGAAGGCCAAGGTGGGGGGAGGGGTGTTTGTAATCTGTGGAGCTCTGCAAAAAAAGATGCTCTTTCGCCCTGACCTGGATAGCCCAGGCAAGCCTGATCTCATCAGATCTCAGAAGCTAAGCAGGACCGACTGGTAAAGACGAAGAAGATGAAGATATTGGATTTATATCCCGCCTTCCACTCTGAAGAGTCTCAGAGCGCCTCACAATCTCCTTTACCTTCCTCCCCCACAACAGACACCCTGTGAGGTAGATGAAGATATTGGATTTATATCCCGCCCTCCACTCCGAAGAGTCTCAGAGCAGCTCACAATCTCCTTTACCTTCCTCCCCCCCCCCCCACAACAGACACCCTGTGAGGTAGATGAAGATATTGGATTTATATCCCGCCCTCCACTCCAAAGAGTCTCAGAGCGGCTCACAATCTTCTTTACCTTCCTCCCCCACAACAGACACCCTGTGAGGTAGATGAAGATATTGGATTTATATCCCACCCTCCACTCCGAAGAGTCTCAGAGCGGCTCACAATCTCCTATATCTTCTTCCCCCCTCAACAGACACCCTGTGTGGTAGATTAAGATATTGGATTTATATCCCGCCCTCCACTCCGAAGAGTCTCAGAGTGGCTCACAATCTCCTTTACCTTCGCCCTCCCACCTACCTTCCTACCTACCCCCCACCCCACAACAGACACCCTGTGAGGTAGATGAAGATATTGGATTTATATCCCGCCCTCCACTCCGAAGAGTCTCAGAGTGGCTCACAATCTCCATTACCTTCGCCCTCCCACCTACCTTCCTACCTACCCCCCACCCCACAACAGACACCCTGTGAGGTAGATGAAGATATTGGATTTATATCCCGCCCTCCACTCCGAAGAGTCTCAGAGTGGCTCACAATCTCCTTTTCCTTCCTCCCCCCACAAAAGACACCCTGTGAGGTAGATGAAGATATTGGATTTATATCCCGCCCTCCACTCCGAAGAGTCTCAGAGCGGCTCACAATCTCCTTTATCTTCCTCCCCCACAACAGATACCCTGTGAGGTGGGTGGGGCTGAGCGGGCTCTCACAGCAGCTGCCCATTCAAGGACAACCTCTGCCACAGCTATGGCTGACCCAAGGCCATGCTACCAGGTGCAAGTGGAGGAGTGGGGAATCAAACCCGGTTCTCCCAGATAAGAGTCTGCGCACTTCACCACTACACCAAACTGGATGTGAATGGGAGACCTCCTTGGAATACCAGCAGTCGGAAGGGCAGGGCGGGCTCTTTTCAGCCACATCTCTGAATATCCGCCAGGTCTCCAGTAGGGGACAGAGGATGCCATAAGAACACAAGAGAAGCCATGTTGGATCAGGCCAATGGCCCATCCAGTACAACACTCTGTATCACACAGTGGCCAGTACACACACACACTGTGGCTAATAGCCACTGATGGACTTCTGCTCCGTATTTTTTATCCAATCCACTCTTGAAGCTGATTATGCTTGCAGCCGCCGCCACCTCCTGTGGCAGTGAATTCCATATGTTAATCACCCTTTGGGTGAAGAAGTCCTTCCTTTTATCCGTTCTAACCCGACTGCTCAGCAATTTCATTGAATGCCCACGAGTTCTTGTATTGTGAGAAAGGGAGAAAAGGACTTCTTTCTCTGCTTTCTCCATCCCATGCATTATCTTGTAAACCTCTATCATGTCACCCCGCAGTCGACGTTTCTCCAAGCTAAAAAGCCCAACCTTTCTTCATAGGGAAAGTGTTCGAAACCTTTAATCATTCTAGTTGCCCTTTTCTGGCATGACTTCCAGGTGCATACACACTCACACATGCGCACACACATACACACTTGTATTTTGAATTCAAAAATACAAAAATAACTAAAGGAAAAAAAAGAAAGACCCAGCAGCTGCTGCAACACTGGCAGAAACAGAGTCCATCTGGCAGAAGCAAGTTCATTTCCGCTTACTGCAGACCTTCTCAGCACTGCAGCCGATGGAAGAAGTACCACAGTTATGCTCCCAGTGGCCAATATTTCTGCTGACATTTGCTGACAAAACAGGGAGAAAGTTTAGCACAGGGGTGTCAACCATGTGGCCCAGGAGCCGAATCAGGCCCCCGGAGGGCTCTTATCAGGCCCGCCAGCACCTCACTGTCATCTGCTTCCTTCTCCCTCTCTCTTGCTTCCTCCTACATCACAGCTTGCTTTGCCAGGCTTCGTCAAGCGCACAGGAGCTACAGAGCAAAGCTCCCACCTAGGGGAAGAAGAGCTAGCTTTGCGAGGATCTCTCAATTGCACGGCAGAGCTACTGAGCCCAGCCTCTCTTCCTTCTCTTGGCTGAAGCTTGGCAAGCCAGTGAGGTGGATTAGGCTGAGTGTGTGTGTGTGTGTTTTTCTGTGTCCTTTATAAAGTTTATATCTCCCCTACATGGGAAGAGGAAGAAGAAGAAGAGAGCAAGTTTGGTGTAGTGGTTAAGTGTGCGGACTCTTATCTGGGAGAACTGGGTTTGATTCCTCACTCTGCTACTTGCAGCTGCTGGAATGGCCTTGGTCAGCCAGAGCTCTCTTATCTGGGAGAACCGGGTTTGATTCCCCACTCCTCCACTTGCAGCTGCTGTAATGGCCTTGGGTCAGCCATAGCTCTCTTATGTGGGAGAACCAGGTTTGATTCTCCACTCCTCCACTTGCACCTGCTAGCATGGCCTTGGGTCAGCCATAGCTCTGGCAGAGGTTTTCCTTGAAAGGGCAGCTGCTGTGAGAGCCCTCTCAGCCCCACCCACCTCACAGGGCGTCTGTTGTGGGGGAGGAAGGGAAAGGAGATTGTGAGCCGCTCTGAGACTCTTCGGAGCGGAGGGCGGGATATAAATCCAATATCATCTTCTTAAAAAAAAGAAGAAGACTGAAGATTTATAGCCCGCTGTTCTCCCTGAATCAGAGACTCAGAGCGGCTTACAAACTCCTTAATCTCCTTCCCCCACAACAGACACCCTGTGAGATGGGTGGGACTGAGAGAGCTCTGACAGAAGCTGCCCTTTCAAGGACAACTCTGTGAGAGCTATGAAGAAGACGACGACTGCAGGTTTATATCCCGCCCTTCTCTCTGAATCGGAGACTCCGAGCAGCTCACAATCTCCTCTATCTTCTCCCCCCACAACAGACACCCTGTGAGGTGGGAGGGGCTGGAGAGGGCTCTCACGTTACATTTTATGGCACACACGGTCCAGCCCGCCCCAACAAGGTCAAGATCCGGCCCTCATAACAAATGAGTTTGACACTCCTGATTCAGCAGGTTCCCCCCCAAGGAGGTCAGAAAGTTTGAAAAGACATTGTCCTGACAGCACAGAAGCCCCGGAACGCAGCCTTCTAAAACAGCTCTTTTCTCTCCAGGGGGGGTTTGGAACAGCCTCCCAACATCTCATCTGAGCAGGTTGATTCCTGAGCAGAGGACTCTAAAGACGCCGGCATTTGCAGACAGCTGGCGGACTAATGAAGAGCGGAAGACGCTCATCAGATTAGCAGCTCCCTCGCTAGGCATGCCGGCGAAGCAAGGAGCAGAAAATAAAAGGAGACACTCAGCGCCAGGCTGGCAAGCCACCCGCCAGCTCCCCGTCCTTCAAATGCCAGCTTGCAGGCTGCTGAAGCGGCCGTCGGGCTGAGGCCATCGTGGGGCGGCGGTGAGAACCCCAGACTGGGACCTGTGTTCAAATCCCGGTTAGGACACGGATGTCACTGGATGACTTCAGTGAGCCTCTGTTCTCAGCTTTGTTCCCAGCAGGGTGTTTTTGAGAGCTGGAGCTTCTTTGCATATTAGGCCACACACCTCCTGATGTAGCCAATCCTCCAAGAGCTTACAGGGTTCTTAGTACAGGGCCTACTGTAAGCTATAAGAGGATTGGCTACATCAGGGGGTGTGGTCTAATATGCAAAGGAGTTTCTGCTGCAAAAAAACAACAACACCCTGGACTTGCAAGAATGAAACGGGGACGGGTAAGCCGGTCCTCTCTTCCTGCCCAGAGCTCAGAAGAAGACCACACTTGGGAGATAGAGACGAACGCTCAGCTCAGCAGCTTCAAATTCCACATGTTTTTGAAATGGCGAGGAGCCTCTATTAAGGCCAACGCTGCCCAAAATATCATAATGCCCCTGTATAAATCGATGGTGCGGCCTCATTTGGAATACTGTGTACAATTCTGGTCGCCGCACCTCAAAAAGGATATTGTACCATTGGAGAAAGTGCAGAAAAGGGCAACTAGAATGATTCAAGGTTTGGAACACTTTCCCTATGAACAAAGGTTAAAACACTTGGGGCTCTTTAGCTTGGAGAAACGTCGACTGCGGAGTGACATGATAGAGGTTGACAAGATTATGTTTGGGATGGAGAAAGTAGAGAAAGAAGTCCTTTTCTCCCTTTCTCACAATACGAGAACTCGTGGGCATTCAATGGAATTGCTCAGCAGTCAGGTTAAAACGGATAAAAGGAAGTCCTTCTTCACCCAAAGGGTGATTAACATGTGGAATTCACTGCCACAGGAGGTGGTGGCGGCCACAAGCATAGCGACCTTCAAGAGGGGTTTAGATAAAAATATGGAGCAGAGGTCCATCAGTGGCTATTAGACACAGTGTGTATATATATATATATATATATATATATATATATATGTGTGTGTGTGTGTGTGTGTGTGTGTGTGTGTGTGTAGATGTATCTATGCATATGTGTGTGTATGTGTATACACACACACACATATATTGGCCACTGTGTGACACAGAGTGTTGGACTGGATGGGCCATTGGCCTGATCCAACATGGCTTCCCTTATGTTCTTATGTTAAAATCAGGGCGGCTGTCCCCCACAGAGGGAAGAGAAAAAAGAAACTGCACCAAAGAGAACGGCTGGATCAGGAGTCCCCAAGTTGTTGTTGTTGTTTGTTTGAGTCTGTGTTAGTGCCGTCAATCCCCGGGTGGATGCCCCGGTTTGGAGGCCCTTCCCCCGCTTCAGGGTCATCAGAAAGCCAGGGGTGGGTGGAGGAAATGTCAGCAGGGCGCTCCATTATTTCCAATGGAGGAGAAGAAGAATTGCAGATTTATACCCCGCCCTTCTCTCTGAATCAGAGACTCAAAGCGACTTACAATCTCCTATGTCTTCTCCCCCCCGACAAAAGACACCCTGTGAGGTGGGTGGGGCTGTGAGGGCTCTCATAGAAGCTGCCCTTTCAAGAACAACTCCTACGAGAAATATGGCTGACCCAAGGCCATTCCAGCACTTGCAAGTGGAGGAGTGAGAAATTAAACCCAGTTCTCCCAGAGAAGAAGAAGATATTGGATTTATATCCCCCCTCCACTCCGAAGAGTCTCAGAGCAGCTCACATTCTCCTTTACCTTCCTCCCCCACAACAGACACCCTGTGAGGTGGGTGGGACTAGAGAGGGCTCTCACAGTAGCTGCCCTTTCTAGGACAACCTCTGCCAGAGCTATGGCTGACCCAAGGCCATGCTAGCAGCTGCAAGCGGAGGAGTGGGGAATCAAACCTGGTTCTCCCAGACACCCTGTGAGGTGGGTGGGGCTGAGAGGGCTCTCACAGCAGCTGCCCTTTCAAGGACAATCTCTGCCAGAGCTATGGCTGACCCAAGGCCATTCCAGCAGGTGCAAGTGGAGGAGTGAGGAATCAAACCCGGTTCTCCCAGATAAGAGTCTGCACATTTCACCACTACACCATAGGGGAGTGGGAAACCTCCATCCCGAGGGTCATATAGTCACTTGGTGTGGCCCTCGGGGATTGCTGGGCCGAACCGAGCCATGTGGCAGCCTCCCTGGGGCCTGGCTGGCCAGCGAGGATCGTGGGGCCCAGCCACGCTGTGCAGCAGCCTCCCCGGGGCCAGGCAGGGATCACAGGGCCCAGATGTACTGTGCGGCAGCCTCCCTGGGGCCTGGCTGGCCGGCCAGAATTGCTGCAGGGCCTGGAGAAGTTACTGTCACCGTTCAGTTTGCACTTGATTATCCCAAGTGGCATGGCCTCATATGCTAATGAGTGTGTGACCTAATATGCTAATATTAGGGTATGTGGTTTAATATGCTACTAAGTCCCTGCTGGGCTTTTTCTACAAAAAAAGCCCTGGACCTAGAAATTTGCTTAGGGCAGCGGGTCGGGTCCGTTTGTGTGTATGTGTGCCAGATTAGGCTCTCCCCACATGATTTCAAACAGAAAAACAATTATTTGCATTCATTTTGCTGGCCTAAATCGTTCTCTCTCGGCGGAGCACTGGTTTTTAAGTTGATAATGTTTTATGGCCCGCAAATGATGTTCTAAATATCCACATGGCCCTTGGCAGAAAAAAGGTTCCCCACCCCTGCCATAGGGTATAATGGAAAATTGATCTGTGGGTACCTGGAGCTCTGGGGAGGCTATGTTTTGAGGTAGATCCACCAAATTTTCAGCATTACATCCAGTGCCTTTCCTGCATTAGTAGCCATGAGGGACATGGCAACCCTACCTGGTTTGGTATATACCAGTTTGGTGTAGTGGTTAAGTGTGTGGACTCTTATCTGGGAGAACCGGGTTTCATTCCCCACTCCTCCACTTGCACCTGCTGGAACGGCCTGGGGTCAGCCAGAGCTCTCGCACAGTTGTCCTTGAAACGGCAGCTTCTATGAGAGCTCTCTCAGCCCCACTCACCTCACAGGGTGTCTGTTGGGAGGGGGAGAAGTAGAGGAGATTGCGACCACTCTGAGATTCAGACTATAGGGTGGGATATAAATCCAATAAGGACCATAAGGAAGGCAGAGTGCAGTAGATGCTTTCGAGCTGTGGTGCTGGAGAAGCCTCTTGATGGTTCTTTGGGCTGCAAGAAGATCCGATCAGTCAGTCCTAAGGGAGATCAACCCAGACTGTTCCCTGGAAGGTCAGATGCTGAAGCTGGAGCTCAAATACTTTGGCCACCCAATGAGAAGGGAGCACTCCCTGGAGAAGACTCTTGAGAGTCCCTTAGACTGCAAGAAGATCCAATCAGTCACTCCTAAGGAAAATCAACCCAGACTGTTCCCTGGAAGGTCAAATGCTGAAGCTGAAGCTCAAAGACTTTGGGCACCCAATGAGAAGGGAGCACTCCCTGGAGAAGACTCTTGAGAGTCCCTTGGACTGCAAGAAGATCCAATAAGTCAGTCCTAAGGGAAATCAACCCAGACAGTTCCCTGGAAGGTCAGATGCGGAAGCTGAAGCTCCAATACTTTGGCCACCAAATGAGAAGGGAGCACTCCCTGGAGAAGACCCTGATGCTGGGAAAGACAGAAGGCCAAAGAAGAAGGGGATGGCAAAAGAGGAGATGGCTGGACAGCGTTACTGACGTAACTAACACGAATCTGAGCAGACTTCGGAGGATGAAGACAGGAGGGCCTGGCGTGACTTGGTCTGTGGGGTCGCAAAGATTCGGACTCCACTGTGCGACTGAACAACAAAAATAAATCCAATATCATCTTCTTAAGCGAAAGAACCTTGGCAGTCTAAAAGAAAGCAGATCCGGAACACTGCCAAAGAGCCAGGGCTGAGAGTTCTTGCCCGGGCAGAACTGCCTATTAAAATGACAGATGTTTTTAATATCATTCGGCATAGCCAAAGGACAGCTGAGGAAGATTTCCTTTTGATGCAGCCCCTGCCCTCCGTTCTGCATTGGGCCGAGCGTCTGGAGGAGCATCTGCTTTGCATGGACAACGTCTCAACCTCACGGCAGCAGGTGGGTGAAAGACTTCCGCCGGAGAAGCTGGAGAGCGCTGCCGGTTTCAATAGGTAATACTTACTTGGATGGACATAAAAAGAAGAAGATGATGATGATATTGGATTTATATCCTGCCCTCCACTCCGAATCCCAGAGTCTCAAAGAGGCTCACAATCTCTTTTATCTTCCTCCCCCGCAACAGACACCCGGTGAGGTAGGTGGGGCTGAGAGGAACTCTCCCAGCAGCTGCCCGTTCAAGGACAACTCCTGAGAGAGCTATGGCTGACCTAAGGCCATTCCAGCAGCTGCAGGTGGAGGAGTGGGGAATCAAACCCGGTTCTCCCAGACAAGAGTCCGCACACTTAACCACTGCACCAAACTAGCTCTAAAACAGAAGAAGAGCCCTGCTGGATCAGAGCAACAGTCCAGCATCCTGTCTCATGCAGTGGCCAATCAGTTTCTCTGGAGAGCCAACAAGAAAGCAGAGAGGCTGAGCCTTCCCCTGAGAAGAACATGATGATGATGATGATGATGATGATGATGATGATGATGATGATGATGATGATGATGATGATGATGATGATGATATTGTATTTATATCCCGCCCTCCACTCCGAAGAGTCTCAGAGCGGCTCACAATCTCCTTTACCTTCCTCCCCCACAACAGACACCCTGTGAGGTGGGCGGGGCTGGAGAGGGCTCTCACAGCAGCTGCCCTTTCAAGGACAACCTCTGCCAGAGCTATGGCTGACCCAAGGCCATGCCAGCAGGTGCAAGTGGAGGAGTGGGGAATCAAACCCCGGTTCTCCCAGATAAGAGTCCGCACACTTAACCACTACACCAAACTGGCTCATCAGAAGAATCCTGCTGGATCAGACCAGGAAGGGTCCATCTAGCCCAGCCTCCTGTCTCACACAGTGGCCAACCAGCTCCTCTGAAAGGCCAACAACAGGGCACAGAGGCTGAGGCCTTCCCCTGATAGACCAGTGAAGGTCCATCTAGTCCAGCATCCTGTCTCTCACAGTGGCCAACCAGTTCCTCTGGAGGGCCAACCACAGGGCAGAGAGGCTGAGGCCTTACCCTAAGAAGAACATCAGAAGAGCCCTTCTGGATCAGACCACGGAGGGTCCATCTAGTCCAGCATCCTGTCTCTCACAGTGGCCAACCAGTTCCTCTGGAGGGCCAGCAACAAGGCAGAGAGCTGAGGCCTTCCCCTGATAATAACATTAGAAAAGCCCAGCTGGATCAGACCAGGGGTCCATCTAGACCAGCATCCTGTCTCACACAGTGGCCAACAAGTTCTTCCGGAAGGGCCAACACCAGGACACAGCGGCCAAGGTCTTCCCCTGATGTTGCTTCCTGGGATTCAGAGGATTAGAGCCTTTGAATGTGGAGGCTCCCCTCAGTCAACGTGGCTAGTAGCCATTGATAGACTCATCCCCCATGGATCTATCTCATCCCCTTTTAAAGCTGTTCACTCCTGTGGCCATCACTAAATCCTCTGGCGGTGAATTCCACGTTTTAATCACTCCTCCGCTTGCGGCTGCTGGAATGGCCTTGGGTCAGCCATAGCTCTGGCAGAGCTGTCCTTGAAAGGGCAGCTTCCGGGTGAACTCTCTCAGCCTCACCTACCTCACAGGGTGTCTGTTGTGGGGGAGGAAGGTAAAGGAGATCGTGAGCCGCTCTGAGACTCGGAGATTCAGAGTAGAGGGCGAGATATAAATCCAATATCATCGCCTTCTTCCTCTTCTTTGGAGGGTGGACTGGAAGGGCATTATACTAGGGCTGTCAGCCTCTAGGTGTGTCATGATCCTGGGCCTAGTGAGGCCTGTAGGCCCCAGGGAAGCCTGCCTAGGAGTTACTGGGAAAAGCCTACATTTCCCAGGATCCCTTCTGTCCCTCTGATTGGGTGACCAGTTTTTGGAGGGAGACTGGCACAGAGAGGGGTGGGGCCTGGGAGGAGAACATAAAAGGGCCAACCCAGGCAGGGGGTGTTCTTTTCCTGAAGGCTGAGCTGGAGGCAGGCTGTAGCCTGGCGAGCTCGCAGCAGGGGAAAGATCCCTTACCCAAGACAAGGTGTGAGCATTGGTTAGTAGAGTAGGGACTATACAGTTAAAAACGTCAGGGCTTTTGTTTCTTTGCACCAACCTTTACTGTTCTCATATTCCCTTAGGACTAAATCTTTGTCACCCACTTATTATTTGAGAACTGTAAATGAACTGTTGTTGTTCTACTCCTTGAGTCCTCGCGTCTCCTTGTCACAATTAGGCGGTATCTATTAATGAGGAGGATACAGGAGTGGTTGGGTGCTCTGGGCCCTTCCATAGAGACCTGTACCAGAGTGGTGGCAACCAGCAGAAGGCCCTGCTAGGCCCAGCTGTGTGACGAAGTGAGATCTGGGAATCTCCTGAAATGAAAGCTCACCTCCAGATGATGGAGATCAGTTCCCCTCGAGAAAATGGAGACTTTGGAGGACCGTATCGCAAGATCCAATCAGTCAGTCCTAAGGGAAATCACCCAGACTGTTCCCTGGAAGGTCAAATGCTGAAGCTGAAGCTCAAAGACTTTGGCACCCATTGAGAAGGGAGCACTCCCCTGGAGAAGACTCTTGAGAGTCCCTTGGACTGCAAGAAGATCCAATCAGTCAGTCCTCAGGGAAATCAACCCGGACTGTTCCCTGGAAGGTCAGATGCTGAACCTGAAGCTCAAGTACTTTGGCCACCAAATGAGAAGGGAGCCCTCACTGGAGAAGACTCTTGAGAGTCCCTTGACTGCAAGAAGATCCAATCAGTCAGTCCTAAGGGAAATCAACCCAGACTGTTCCCTGGAAGGTCAGATGCTGAAGCTGAAGCTCAAATCCTTTGGCCACCCCAATGAGAACGGAGCACTCCCTGGAGAAGACTCTTGAGAGTCCCTTGGACTGCAAGAAGATCCACTCAGTCAGTCTTAAGGGAAATCAACCCAGACTGTTCCCTGGAAGGTCAGATGCTGAAGCTGAAGCTCATATCCTTTGGCCACCCAATGAGAAGGGAGCACTCTCTGGAGAAGACTCTTGAGAGTCCCTTGGACTGCAAGAAGATCCACTCAGTCAGTCCTCAGGGAAATCAACCCTGACTGTTCCTGGAAGGTCGGAGGCTGAAGCTGAAGCTCAAAGACTTTGGCCACCCAATGAGAAGGGAGCACTCCCTGAAGAAGACCCTGATGCTGGGAAAGACAGAAGGCCAAAGAAGAAGGGGACGGCAAAAGAGAAGATGGCTGGACAGCGTTACTGATGTAACAAGCATGACTCTGAGAGGACTTTGGAGAGTGGTGGAAGACAGGAGGACCTGGCGTGACTTTGTCCGCGGGGTCACAAAGAGTCAGACTCAACTGTGCGACTGAACAACAACATCACTCTGTACCCAGCTGAGGTCCCTCCACAAACCCCACACTCCCCGAACTCCACCCCCCCCCTCCAAATTGCCAGATATTTGGTCACCAAATGAGAAAGGAGTTAGGCTCTTCTGATATTCTGTCTTTTTAGGTTACTTTAACTCTGCGATGAATCAATATGCAGAAGCTGGGATCCTCAGCAGTGAAGCATCTATTTTGAAGCCAAGTGCTTCAAAAGGAAAAGAAAACCCCTTGGGTGGCTTGCTGCCTTGTAGGAAACCACGTTCCACTTGCTCCGTGCTTCCAAGACGTCACCCCGGGGCCTTGAACATCTGGGCAGAAGAGGGTGTGCTCGCCCGGTCAGAGTGGCGTGTCAACCAATTAAACAAAACCTGTGTCGTTTCGCTGATCGCCTCTGACCCTGTGGTTTTGCTCAGAGCTCCACATCAAACCCCTTTTCTCCCAGGAAACGCTTAATGTGCTTTGAAACGGATGCTCAGATTTCCAGTGGGGTGGGAAAGCGAGCGGTCCACAGCGATGCTTTCCCCACAAGTACTCTCGTCGCACATCTTAAAAGACAATCTGATTTATCAGATCACGAATGACAGTTCTTTCTGGCAGTTCCAGGCTTCTAAATTCCTAACGCGTTGGTTGAGGAGCCCCGAGGCGCAGAGTGGTAAAGCTGCAGTCCGAGCTCTCTGCTCATGACCTGAGTTCGATCCCAGAGGAAGCTGGGTTCAGGTCATCGGCTCCAGGTTGACTCAGCCTTCCATCCATCTGTGGTCGGTCAAATGAGTCCCCAGCTTGCTTGGTGGGGGGGGGGAGGTGTAGGTGACTGGGGAAGGCAATGGCAAACCACCCGTAAAAAAGTCTGCCGTGAAAACGTTGTGAAGCGACGTCACCCCAGAGTGGGAAACGACTGGTGCTTGCACAGGGGACTGCCCTTTTACCTTTGGGGGTTTTTTTAGGCGTTGGTTAACAGATATCCTGTTTTGTCAACTGTAATAACTAGGGTTGCCTGGGTTTGTGTTGGAAAACACCTGGAGGCTTTGGGGGTTGATCTGGAAGAGGGCGGGGTTTTGGGGAGGGGCCTCAGCAGGATATAATACCACAGAGTCCCCCCCCCCCTTCAAAGCAGCCATTTTCTCCAGGGGAGCTGATCTCTGCCAGCTGGAGATCAGAGGTAAAAGCAGGAGATCTCCAGGCTCCACCAAAAAGCATACAAACGTCCAAATTCTCCAGCCTTCTACACCAGGCAAAGAGACGTTTCAGGCCCTATGCTGGTGTCAAGCGCTACTCCTTTGGCCTTCGGAGCCAAACAGCAGGCTCCAACGGAAAATTTTAAAAGGCAGTTATTAAATTTTTAAAAGCTATAAATAGCGATTGTGCGCTTTTCTCCGGCTGTGGTGCTTCTATTTCGTTCTTGCTTTCACAGACGGTTGGCCCTCTGGAATTAGTCTCAGCAGGATCCTATTCTTTGTTAAAATCAGGAACTAAGTTTCTAGTCCTGATGGAACACAGGGATGTAGTCACTCTTGCTCCACACACCACACGAAGACTGGGATTTCATTGTTATAGTACTGTACTTTAGGAATGCCTGCCTCAGATTACAGAGATCAGTTCTCCTGGAGTTAGAGGGGGGACTCTATGGATTTCTACCTCACTGAGTTCCCTGTCCCCCTCCCCCAAGCTTCACCCCCAAATCTCCACAAATTTCCCAGCCTGGAGTTGGCAGCCCCACCCCACTCCATCCAAGGAGGAGGAGGAAAAGGAGAATTGCTCTGAGAAAATTGTGACTGACCCAAGGTCACCCAGCTGGCAGAAGAAGAAGAAAGGAGGAGGAGAATCACCTTCATCTTCTCACAACAGACACCCTGTGAGGGAGGTGAAGAAGAAGAAGAATCACCTTCATCTTCTCACAACAGACACCCTGTGAGGGAAGTGAAGAAGAAGAATCACCTTCATCTTCTCACAACAGACACCGTGTGAGGAAAGTGAAGAAGAAGAAGAATCACCTTCCTCTTCTCACAACAGATACCTTGTGAGGGAGGTGAAGAAGAAGAAGGAGAAGAAAAAGAATCACCTTCATCTTCTCACAACAGACACTCTGTGAGGGAGGTGAAGAAGAAGAAGAATCACCTTCATCCTCTCACAACAGACGTCCTGTGAGGGAGGTGAAGAAGAAGAAAAGAAGCCCTGCAAACCAAGGAGCTGCGCTGGCATTTCCACCACTTTGATTTCTGCCTCCCTTGCGGCTCAGCACGAGTGGTTTTCCAAAGAGGAAAAGCTACATATTCCATTTGCATCCCCAGGATAAAAAGGGGAATCTTCTAAGCGAGGAACAAAGAAGATGCGCATTACGCTCAAGGGCGACAGGCCTCATCAAACCCTTTACCGCTCAACTTGCAATGTTCTCCTCCGGGCTTGCTGTCAGGAAACAGCCTGTCTCTCGGGGGCTCAATCTCTCAGGTGCTCGCATCAGTAGCCAAACACTGCCCTCCCTTCCCTCTCCCTAAAAGAAAGGAAAGGTCCCCTGTGCAAGCACCAGCCATTTCCGACTCTGGGGCGACGTTGCTTTCACAACATTTTCACGGGGTTTTGACAGAGTGGTTTGCCATTGCCTTCCCCAGTCTTCTACGCTTTCCCCCCAGCAAGCTGGGGACTCATTTGACCAACCTCAGAAGGATGGAAGGCTGAGTCAACCTGGAGCCAGCTACCTGAACCCAGCTTCTGCCAGGATCGAACTCAGGCCGTGAGCAGAGCTTAGGACTGCAGTACTCTGCGCCACGGGGCTCTATAAAATCCAACGACAGAATAGCAAAATTAACAATTGGAGCAAACCTTTGATCTGGGTAGCACGAGCATGAGAATCCAATAAAACAGTAACATGTCAAAATGTGAGAAACTCTGCTCATCACTCTATTGTGATAAGCCTGGGTCTTTCTCATTTTCTCCTTTTCTTCCCGTTTGTAACCTCACAGCAACCCTGTGAGGTAGGTTAGGCTGAGAGTGTATTTATCTATTTACTTACGTTATATTTATATCCCGCCCATTCTATACAGACTCAAGACAGCTAACAACATAAAATAGGCAGTAAACAAAAGCAATATTAAAACAGTAAAGAAAGGAAAGGTCCCCTGCGCAAGCACCAGCCGTTTCCGACTCT
Source organism: Heteronotia binoei (assembly GCF_032191835.1). Taxonomy (NCBI): domain Eukaryota; kingdom Metazoa; phylum Chordata; class Lepidosauria; order Squamata; family Gekkonidae; genus Heteronotia; species Heteronotia binoei. The sequence goes on from NC_083225.1 coordinate 191,769,785, forward strand.
GGGGCGACGTTGCTTTCACAACGTTTTCACGGCAGGCTTTTGACGGGGTGGTTTGCCATTGCCTTCCCCAGTCATCTACACTTTGCCCCCAGCAAGCTGGGCGCTCATTTGACCCACCTCGCAAGGATGGAAGGCTGAGTCAACCTGGAGCCGGCTACCTGAACCAGCTTCCGCCGGGATCGAACTCAGGTCGTGAGCGGAGCTTAGGACTGCAGTACTGCAACTTTAATACTCTGCACCACGGGGCTCTCTCCCTAAAAACATTCCTTTAAAAAGCACCAGCCTAGAAGGAAGTTTGGTTTACATTGCCACCTCCAGGTTGGAGAACTCCAGGAGATTTGGGGGTGGAGCCTGGGGAAGACAGGGACTTCAGTGGAGTCTAATCCCACAGAGCCCTACCCTCCAAAGCACCCATTTTCTCCAGGGGAACTGATCTCTGTAGTCCGGAGCTGAGCTGGCCTCCGTTGGTAGATTCTATGATACTATCCCCCTTCACTCTCCAGGCTCTGCCCCCCAGAATCCCAGGAAAGAAGAAGAAGAAGAAATTGGATTTATACCCCACCCTCCACTCTGAATCTAAGAGTCTCAGAGCCGCTTACAATCTCCTTTACCTTCCTGCCCCACAACAGACACCCTGTGAGGACGGTGGGGCTGAGAGAGCGCTCACAAAAGCTGTCCATTCAAGTACAGCTGTGTGAGACCTATGGCTAACCCAAGGCCATTCCAGCAGCTGCAAGTGGAGGAGCGGGGAATCAAACTCGGTTCTCCCAAATAAGAGTCCACACACTTAACCACACACTTTTTTTTGTAGCAGGAACTCCTTTGCATATTAGTCCGCACCCCTGACGCAGCCAATCCTCCAAGAGCTTCCAGGCTTTTAGTACAGGGCCTGCTGTAAGCTCCGGGACGATTGACTACATCAGAGGGGTGTGGCCTAGCATGCAAAGGAGTTCCTGCTACAAAAAAAATGACCTTAGTCCACCACACTACCTGGCTTTCAGAAATTTACCAACCCAGAGATCCCCTGGCCCGTCTGGAGGTTGGCAACCCTTACACTTTGCCATTTCGAACACACACACACCCCTCCTCCTTCGATGTGCACCCACCAGGACTTAAACAAACGACACCCTCTGGTTAACAGGCATTTGCCCAGAACAGTGGAAGACCATTGATAATTGCCCGGCAAGATCAAAAACGCTAGCCGCTGAACAGTTTG
>NC_083225.1:191771100-191818396 GCF_032191835.1 Heteronotia binoei
AATGCCGACAGGCAACGAACGCTTCAAAGGTGGGCAAAGCAAGATTTGAAGCCAACATTCAGTCAGCTTCAAGAGGGGATTAGATAAGCATATGGGGCAGAGGTCCATCAGTGGCTCTTAGCCACGGCTTGTTGTTGGAACTCTCTGTCTGGGGCAAGTGATACTCTGTATTATTGGTGCTCGGGGGGGGGGGCACTGTGGGAGGGCTTCTAGTGTCCTGGCTCCACTGAGACCGCTTCGGTGGGGTAAGGTGGGATATAAATTGAATGAAATAAATAAATAAGAACATAAGAGAAGCCATGTTGGATCAGGCCAACGGCCCATCCAGTCCAACACTCTGTGTCACACAGTGGCAAAAATTTTTATATATACACACACACTGTGGCTAATAGCCACTGATGGACCTGTGCTCCATATTTTTATCTAAACCCCTCTTGAAGGTGGCTATACTTGTGGCCGCCGCCACCTCCTGTGGCAGTGAATTCCACATGTTAATCACCCTTTGGGTGAAGAAGTACTTCCTTATATCCGTTTTAACCTGTCTGCTCAGCAATTTCATCGAATGCCCACGAGTTCTTGTATTGTGAGAAAGGGAGAAAAGTACTTCTTTCTCTACTTTCTCCATCCCATGCATTATATTGTAAACCTCTATCATGTCACCCCGCAGTCAACGTTTTTCCAAGCTAAAGAGTCCCAAGCGTTTCAACCTTTCTTCATAGGGAAAGTGCTCCAGCCCTTTAATCATACTAGTTGCCCTTCTCTGGACTTTCTCCAATGCTATAATATCCTTTTTGAGGTGCGGCGACCAGAACTGCACACAGTACTCCAAATGAGACCGCACCATCGATTATGTGGAAATAAATGATGGCACCTGGGGGGTTTTGGCCACTGCGTGACACGGAGTGTTGGACTGGATGGGCCACTGGCCTGATCCAACAGGGCTTCTCTTATGTTCTTATGTGACACAGAGTGTTGGACTGGAGGGGCCATTGGCCTGATCCAACAGGGTTTCTCTTATGTTCTTATGTGACACAGAGTGTTGGACTGGATGGGCCATTGGCCTGATCCAACATGGCTTCTCGAATGTTCTTACGTGACACAGAGTGTTGGACTGGAGGGGCCATTGGCCTGATCCAACATGGCTTCTCTTATGTTCTTATGTGACACAGAGTGTTGGACTGGACGGGCCATTGGCATGATCCAACATGGCTTCTCTGATGTTCTTACGTGACACAGAGTGTTGGATTGGATGGGCCATTGGCCTGATCCAACATGGCTTCCCTGATGTTCTTACGTGACACAGAGTGTTGGACTGGATGGGCCATTGGCCTGATCCAACAGGGTTTCTCTTATGTTCTTATGTGACTCAGACTGTTGGACTGGATGGGCCAATGGCCTGATCCAACATGGCTTCTCTTATGTTATTCTGTCTGGGGCAGTGATGCTCTGTATTTTTGGTGCTGGGGGGGCACAGTGGAAGGGCTTTCAGTGTCCTGGCCCCACTGATGAAACTCCTGATGGCACCTGGGGTTTTTTTTTGCCACTGTATGACACAGAGTGTTGGACTGGATGGGCCCTTGGCCTGATCCAACATGGCTTCTCTTATGCTCTTATGTTCTTAACCCAATGGCACCTTGAATCGAGCCAGAGAAGCTTCCAGGATATAAGCTTTCGAGAGCCAATTGTTCCAGAAGGGGGAGAAAAAGCTGCCTTTCCTTCGTGGGAGATTCCCTTCGATCACGGGTTCCCTGGAAAGTATCCTGATAACCTACTGCCGTGCCTCAGGATTTCCTGAGAACATCTAGACTGGCCCGCTGAGCAGGACTAGAGCACTAACAAAACTACAAGACTTTAGCGTTTCCGGCTCTAGGTTGGGAAACACCTCAAGATTTTGGGGGTGGAACCTGAGGAAGGTGCGGCTTGGGGAGGGGAAAGACAACCTTTGGAACTTCCTGCCTCAGGAAACTTGAGCAATCACTCAGCAGAGATGGAGGCAGAGGTTGGTATAGATGAATCTTTTCTATAAGGCCTTTTGGGGAGGCTAAACCCAGATACTTCCTTCCTTCCTTCCTTCCTTCCTTCCTTCCTTCCTTCCTTCCTTCCTTCCTTCCTTCCTTCCTTCCGAGCCAGTTTAATCTAGTGGTTAAGTGTGCAGACTCTTATCTGGGAGAACCGGATTTGATTCCCCACTCCTCCATTTACAGCTGCTGGAATGGCCTTGGGTCAGCTATAGCTTTCACATGAGTTGTCCTTGAAAGGGCAGCTTCAGGGAGAGCTCTTTTAGTCCCACCCACCTCACAGGGTGTCTGTTGTGAGGGGAGAAGATATAGGAGATTATAAGCCACTCTGAGTCTCTGATTCAGGGAGAAAGTCAGGGTATAAATCTGCAGTCGCCGTCTTCTTCCCTCCCTCCCTCCCTCCCTCCCTCCCTCCCTCCCTCCCTTCCTTCCTTCCTTCCTTCCTTCCTTCCTTCCTTCCTTCCTTCCTTCCTTCCTTCCTTCCTTCCTTCCTTCCTTCCTTCCTCCCTCCCTCCCTCCCTCCCTCCCTCCCTTCCTCTGTGATTGTTCTGCTGTGGATAGTCCAGGTTATCTCAGCAGAATTTCACCCCCAAAAGCTAGGCAGAGTCAGCCCCGCTTAGTATTTGGATGGGAGACTTTCAATGAAACCACCTCTGTTGGTCTCTTGCCTTGAAAACCCCGCAGGATCACCGTAAGAGCCAGTTTGGTGTAGTGGTTAAGTGTGCGGACTCTTATCTGGGAGAACCGGGTTTGATTCCCCACTCCTCCACTGGCAGCTGCTGGGATGGCCTTGGGTTAGCCATAGCTCTCTTATCTGGGAGAACCGGGTTGGATTCCCCACTCCCTCACTTACAGCTGCTGGAATGGCCTTGGGTCAGCCAGAGCTCTCTTATCTGGGAGAACCGGGTTTGATTCCCCACTCCTCCACTTGCACCTGCTGGAATGGCCTTGGGTCAGCCATAGCTCTCTTATCTGGGAGAACCGGGTTTGATTCCCCACTCCTCCACTTGTAGCTGCTGGAATGGCCTTGGGTCAGCCAGAGCTCTCTTATCTGGGAAAAACAAGGTTTGATTTCCCCCCTCCTCCACTTGCACCTGCTGGAATGGCCTTGGGTCAACCATGGCTCTCTTATCTGGGAGAACCGGGTTTGATTCCCCACTCCTCCACTTGCAGCTGCTGGAATGGCCTTGGGTCAGCCAGAGCTCTCTGGGAGAACTGGGTTTGATTCCCCACTTCTCCACTTGCAGCTGCTGGAATGTAGGCTGCTCTAAGCCTCTGTCCTTGAAAGGGGCAGCTGCTGTGAGAGCCCTCTCAGCCCCACCCTCCTCACAGGGTTTCTGTTGTGGGGGAGGAAGGTAAAGGAGATTGTGAGCCGCTCTCTTTGGAGTGGGGGGCGGGATATAAATCCAATATCTTCATCTACCTCACAGGGTGTCTGTTGTGGTGGGGAAGGTAAAGGAGATTGTGAGCCGCTTTGAGACTCTTTGGAGTGGAGGACGGGATATAAATCCACTATCTTCATCTACCTCACAGGGTGTCTGTTGTGGGAGAGGAAAGGAAAGGAGATTGTGAGCCGCTCTGAGACTCTTCGGAGTGGAGGCCGGGATATAAATCCAATATCTTCATCTACCTCACAGGGTGTCTGTTGTGGGGGAGGAAGGGAAAGGAGATTGTGAGCCGCTCTGAGACTCTTCGGAGTGGAGGGCGGGATATAAATCCAATATCTTCATCTACCTCACAGGGTGACTGTTGTGGCGGAGGAAGGGAAAGGAGATTGTGAGCCGCTCTGCGACTCTTCAGAGTGGAGGGCGGGATATAAATCCATTATCTTCTTCTTCTACTTCAGTATGTACACACACTATATGTGGCATTGCGCGCTGTTGTGATAAGTAATCTCGATCTGCACACTTGGCAAGCGCAGCCAGGCTTTGCACAGCGGTGATGTTTTTGTGGACGTCCGTATTGTCGGCCGCCTCCCTTCCCTCTGCATGACTGCACATCCGGCCTCCGCAGTGTGTGGAGATGGGGGGGTCAAGATTGGAGCAGCATGCGGGCGAGCCGCTTCCGTGGTTCTTCCATGTACTTTATTACTTATTCATAAAGCGGTAATTGTCCGCGCGGAGCTGGGAGGGAGGTTTGGCGCGGCGATGTCTATCTTCTGCGCTTGTACTTTGGGGAGGAGAGGGGAGACGCAAGCCGTGAAGTGGATTCCTTTATCTGTGCACTTTGGTTGTTGCTTTTGGCTTGAACATGGTGTGTGTGTGTGTGGGGGGGCATTTCTTATCTGATGTATGGGGGGGGGGGAGGCGCAAAGGGAGGGGAGGGAACGCCAAACATGCTGGCTCGATTGAGCGGCCAAGATGCGGGATTCTTAATAGCTGAATAAAAAGCTGGGGCGGTTACCGGTGCTGGACAGGAAGAGCTCTCTGAAACCTAGGCTTCCCAATCCCCAGGTCCCAGCGGGGGATCCCCCGGTTTTACAGGCTTCCCCCATCCCCCAGCCAGCTGGCCGGTGGGGGAAGCCCCGCCCCCACAGCCATTATGCACCTCCATGAACGATTCCCATAGGGAATGATGGGGAATTGATCCACGGGTATCGGGGGCTCTGGGGGGGGCTGTATTTTGAGGTAGAGGCACCAAATTTTCAGTACAGCATCTAGTGCCTCTCCCCAAAATACCTCTCAAGTTTCAAAAGGATTGGACCAGGGGGTCCAATTCTATGAGCCTCAAAAGAAGGTGCCCCTATCGTTTATTATCTTCACCTTCCTCCTCCACAACAGACACCCTGTGAGGGAAGTGGGGCTGAGAGAGCTCTGACAGTAGCTGCCCTTTCAAGGTCAGAGTCTCAGAGCGTCCTACAATCTCCTTTCCCTTCCTCCCCCACAACAGACACCCTGTGAGGTGGATGGGGCTGAGAGAGCTCTCCCAGAAGCTGCCCTTTCAAGGACAGAGTCTCAGAGCTTACTACAATCTCCTTTCCCTTCCTCCCCCACAACAGACACCCTGTGAGGTGGGTGGGGCTGTGAGGGCTCTCCCAGAAGCTGCCCTTTCAAGGAGGGAGTCTCAGAGCAGCTCACAATCTTCTTTCCCTTCCTCCCCCACAACAGACACCATGTGAGGGAGGTTGGGGTGAGAGAGCTCTGACAGAGAGTCCTCTCAGCCGCACCCACCTCACAGGGTGTCTGTTGTTGGGGCGGGAGATAAAGGAGATTGTGAGCCGCTCTGAGACTCTTGAGTGGAGGGCGGAATATATAAATCCAATAAATCCAATGTCTTCTTCTGACAGCAGTTGCCCTTTCAAGGCCATTCCAGCAGCTGCAGGTGGAAGAGTGGGGGAATCAAACCCGTTTCACCCAGATAAGAATCTGCACACTTAACCACTGCACCAAACTGGCTCTCTTATGGCTATGGTTGCCTGGGGGATTTATTGCATTACGGTTGCCTGGGGGATTTGAACACAGATCCTAGTCTGACATTCTGACTACTGCCGTGTATAGAATAAAGGGAGTGGGGGAGACACACAGATATCCATCTGAAGTCTTTGTAGGAGGGCAGGAACCTAAGTGTGCTCATTCTAAGAAACAGCCTTGTTTCTTTCTTACTACTCCCTCCCCGCCTCCTCCTCAGTCAATTAGGGGAGGGTTTGGGGAGGTATTTTTGCCAACTAGTCACAAGCAGCTTATGATGACATTGGATTTATATCCCACCCTCCACTCCGAATCTCAGAGTGGCTCACAATCTCCTTTACCTTCCCCCCCACAACAGACACCCTGTGAAGTAGGTGGGGCTGAGAGAGCTCTCCCAGCAGCTGCCCTTTCAAGGACAACTCCTGCAAGAGCTAAGGCTGACCCAAGGCCATTCCAGCAGGTGCAAGAGAAGGAGTGGGGGAATTAAACCCAGTTCTCCCAGATAAGAGAGCTATGGCTGAGCCAAGGCCATTCCAGCAGGTGCAAGTGGAGGAGTGGGGAATCAAACCCAGTTCTCCCAGATAAGAGACCTCTGGCTGACCCAAGGCCAATCTCCTTCACCTTCCCCCCCCCACAACAGACACCCTGTGAGGTGGGTGGGGCTGAGAGGGCTCTCACAGCAGCTGCCCTTTCAAGGACAACCTCTGCCAGAGCTATGGCTGACCCAAGGCCATTCCAGCAGGTGCAAGTGGAGGACTGCGGAATCAAACCAGATAAGAGTCCGCACACTTAACCACTACACCAAACTGGCTCTCCACGCACGACGCACCGAAGGCAGTGTACGCCCAGGAGTCCGACCTACTAGAACGCCTCCAAGAAAAGGCAAGATCCCCAATAAGTATTGACTGTTGTACACACGCAGCTCTTAATTCATTATTTACAAGTATTTCTACGCTGCCCTTTGTGGAGTTTCAAAGCGGGTTTTTGAAAGGTTAGCAAGCAGGGGGTTGTGGCTCAGGGGTCGAGCATCCTCTTGGCATGCAGAAGGTCCCAGGTTCGGTTCCTGGTACCTCCAGTTGAAAGGAGGAGGTTGGATTTATAACTCGCCCTTCAGTCAGAGTGGCTTACGATCTCCTTTCGATTCCCCCTCCCCTGTGAGGAAGGTGGTGCTGAGAAAACGCTGAGAGACTACACTCACAGGAGTGTCAAACATGTCGCTCAGAGGCTGAATAAGGCCTACGGAGGGCTCCTATCGGGCCCTCAAGCAAGTCTGCTTCCTTCTCCCTCTCTCTCGCTTCCTTCAGTTATTTAGGGGAGGGACAGCGGCTCAGTGGTAGAGCATCTGCTTGGTAAGCAGAAGGTCCCAGGTTCAATCCCCGGCATCTCCAACTAAAAAGGGTCCAGGCAAGTAGGCGTGAAGAACCTCAGCTGGAGACCCTGGAGAGCCATGAATGGGGCTGTGGTTCAGTGGTAGAGCATCTGCTTGGTAAGCAGAAGGTCCCAGGTTCAATCCCCGGCATCTCCAACTAAAAACGGTCCAGGCAAGTAGGCGTGAAGAACCTCAGCTGGAGACCCTTGAGAGCCATGAATGGGGCTGTGGCTCAGTGGTAGAGCATCTGCTCGGTAAGCAGAAGGTCCCAGGTTCAATCCCTGGCATCTCCAACTAAAAAGGGTCCAGGCAAGTAGGCGTGAAGAACCTCAGCTGGAGACCCTTGAGAGCCATGAATGGGGCTGTGGTTCAGTGGTAGAGCATCTGCTTGGTAAGCAGAAGGTCCCAGGTTCAATCCCCCGCATCTCCAACTAAAAAGGGTCCAGGCAAACAGGCATGAAAAAACCTCAGCTGGAGACCCTGGAGAGCCATGAATGGGGCTGTGGCTCAGTGGTAGAGCATCTGCCTGGGAAGCAGAAGGTCCCAGGTGTTCAATCCCCGGCATCTCCAACTAAAAAGGGCCCAGGCAAGTAAGCGTGAAAAACCTCAGCTTGAGACCGTGGGGAGACACAGGGAGGGGCTGTGGCTTAGTAGTAGAGCATCTGCTTGGTAAGCAGAAGGTCCCAGGTTCGATCCCCGGCATCTCCAACTAAAAAGGGTCCAGGCAAGTAGGCGTGAAGAACCTCAGCTGGAGACCCTTGAGAGCCATGAATGGGGCTGTGGCTCAGTGGTAGAGCATCTGCTCGGTAAGCAGAAGGTCCCAGGTTCAATCCCTGGCATCTCCAGTTAATGGACCAGGCAAGTAGGCATGAAAAAACCTCACCTGGAGACCCTGGAGAGCCATGAATGGGGCTGTGGTTCAGTGGTAGAGCATCTGCTTGGTAAGCAGAAGGTCCCAGGTTCAATCCCCCGCATCTCCAACTAAAAAGGGTCCACCGCATCTCCAACTAAAAAGGTCCAGGCAAAACAGGCGTGAAAAACCTCAGCTTGAGACCTTGGAGAGCCATGAATGGGGCTGTGGCCTCAGTGGTAGAGCATCTGCCTGGGAAGCAGAAGGTCCCAGGTTCGATCCCCGGCATCTCCAACTAAAAAGGGTCCAGGCAAGTAGGCGTGAAAAACCTCAGCTTGAGACCCTGGGGAGCCGCTGCCAGTCTGAGTAGACAAGACTGATTTTGATGGACCCAAGGTCTGATTCAGTAGAAGGCAGTTTCATATGTTCATATATCAGAGGTTGTTAAATAAAATACTGCAAGAGCGCTAATCTTTTAAGCATGTTTTTATATAAAGCTTTATATATATATATATATATATATATATATATATATATATATATATATATATAATATATATATATATATATATATATATATATATATATATATATATATATATATATATATTTGTGTTTGTGTCCTTTACAAAGTTTATGTCTCCACTACCTGGCATTACGTTTTATGACACACAAGGCCCGACCCAAAAAGGTCTCATTTATGTCAGATCCGGCTCTCATAAAAAAGAAGTTCTTTGTTCAGAAAAGTAGCTGAAACGGTCTCCCATATCCTTCTCACTGTGAACTTTGTCAAGAGGAAAGATTGGGTCTTATGACCCCACTTTTTATCTAAATTCAAACCCTTGGGAGTTTTATATTAATTTTAGAACTGAGGTACTTCAGAAATTTTTATCAGAAGATATACAGAGCTCAATACCTCAGGCAGTAGCAAACTTTTGTTATACTGTAATTTGATATTGGATTTATATCCACCCTCCACTCCGAAGAGTCTCAGAGCGGCTCACAATCTCCTTTACCTTCCTCCCCACAACAGACACCCTGTGAGGTAGATGAAGATATTGGATTTATATCCCACCCTCCACTCCGAAGAGTCTCAGAGCGGCTCACAATCTCCTTTACCCTTCCTCCCCCACAACAGTCACCCTGTGAGGTAGATGAAGATATTGGATTTATATCCTGCCCTCCACTCCGAAGAGTCTCAGAGCGGCTCACAATCTCCTTTACCTTTCTCTCCCACAACAGACACCCTGTGAGGTAGATGAAGATATTGGATTTATATACCGCCCTCCACTCCGAAGAGTCTCAGAGCGGCTCACAATCTCCTTTCCCTTCCCCCCCCCACAACAGACAACCTGTAAGGTAGATGAAGGTATTGGATTTATATCCCGCCCTCCACTCCGAAGAGTCTCAGAGCGGCTCACAATCTCCTTTCCCTTCCTCCCCCACAACAGACACCCCGTGAGGTAGATGAAGATATTGGATTTATATCCCGCCCTCCACTCCGAAGAGTCTCAGAGCGGCTCACAATCTCCTTTACCTTCCTCCCCCACAACAGACACCCAGTGAGGTGGGTGGAGAGGGCTCTTACAGCAGCTGCCCTTTCAAGGACAACCTCTGCCAGAGCTGTGGCTGACCCAAGGCCATGCTAGCAGGTGCAAGCGGAGGAGTGGGGAATCAAACCCGGTTCTCCCAGATAAGAGTCCGCACACTTAACCACTACACCAAACTGGCTCTCCAGTAAGAGGAAATATTTGAAAGAGCCTCAATTTCATCGACGGTACTCTTATGAGTTGCCTTGTTGTCTCTTTTATTGCTGTCTGGTCTTTGACTGAAAAAATGAGATCGACCCCTCTGGACTTCTGTGTTTTGTTTTGCCCAGGCGAACCTTGCTGTAGAAAAGAGTCAAAGTCCAGGAAGAAGACGACGATGACCTCAGATGTATACCCCACCCTTCTTCTGATCAGAGCGGCTCACAATCTCCCTTTATCTCCTTCCCCCACAACATAAGAACATAAGAGAAGCCATGTTGGATCAGGCCAATGGCCCATCCAGTCCAACACTCTGTGTCACATAAGAACAGAAGACAAGCCATGTGGATCAGGCCAATGGCCATCCAGTCCAACACTCTGGACGTTTTTGCACTCACCTTAATCAGCAGCGACGACCCTCTTCACCGCACAGGATCTGCGCGGATTTCGCACTAATTGCCGCGGAGCACCCAGAAGAGCTGGAAAGTCCCGGCGCTTTTGCGGCGCAAACGGAAACCGCCAAAAACCAGTTTCCGTTTGCGCCGCAAAAGCGCCGGGACTTTCCGGCTCTTCTGGGTGCTCCGCGGCAATTAGTGCGAAATCCGCGCAGATCCTGTGCGGTGAAGAGGGTCGTCGCTGCTGATTAAGGTGAGTGCGAAAACCACCTCCGTGTCACACAGTGGCCATTATATGTGTGTGTGTATAAACGCACACGCACACACACACACATATATTCACACTGTGGCTAATAGCCACTGATGGACCTCTGCTCCATATTTTTATCCAATCCCCTCATGAAGCTGGCTATGCTTGTAGCCGCCACCACCTCCTGTGGCAGTGAATTCCACATGTTAATCACCCTTTGGGTGAAGAAGGACTTTTAAAATCTGTTCTACCCGACTGCTCAGCAATTCATCGAATGCCCACGAGTTCTTGTATTGTGAGAAAGGGAGGAAAGGACTTCTTTCTCTACCTTCTCCATCCCATGCATAATCTTGTAAACCTCTCTCATGTCACCCCGCAGTCGACGTTTCTCCAAGCTAAAGAGCCCCAAGCGTTTTAAACCTTTCGTCATAGGGAAAGTGTTCCAAGCCTTTAATCATTCTAGTGCCCTTTTCTGCAGACACCCTGTGAGGTGGTGGGGCTGAGAGAGCTCTCCCAGAAGCCTGCCCTTTCGAGGACATCTCCTACGAGAGCTGTGGCTGACCCTAGGCCATTCCAGCAGCTGCAAGTCTTTTTGCCGTTGCTCTTTAACAGCAGAAAAGTCACAGTTCACAAGCAGTATCTGAAGAAACGGGAGCGTGACTCCTGAAAACTCCTCCCCTGCCACAAATTTTGTTAGTCTTTCAAGGTGCTCCCGGATTCCGGCTCTTTTCTCCTGTTAACGAGCAAGGGCAAGAACAAAACACAGAAATCTCTAATGAATTGCCCTTTTAATACATAAAAACGCTTGGATAACTCCGGAGATGGAAAACGATGATGGATTTATAAATAAAAGCGTCGCTTCTCGGGAGAGGCAAGGATCCCTGGGTATATTTATCCCAGGCACCGAGAAGTATCCTTGCAATATGAAGGATGACACCGAAACACGGTTGGGCTCCGGGAAAGATGCTCTGGCAACATGCCCGGAGCAGAAGTCGTCTCTATCGCAAGCAGAAGGGTTCTTGGCCGCGCAAAACCGCAACCTCGCCATCAGTCCTTCGCCCCGGCTTCCGCCTCTCAATGAAAACGGGCGGATGGCTGCCAAAACATTTGAGCACACCGAGTGACTCTCTCAGCGGAAAAATATGCAAATCATATTTCCCGGCAGACTTGGAGTAGCGTTTTCAGAAACAGGCGACAGCTGTGTTGGGCTGTAAAAAAACCCAAGAGGGTGCACAAAATGGTCTTCGGGCCAGGTATTTAAAGAGCTCCAGGCCCGGTCACCTTTGGAGAGTCAAAATTGCTTCCAGGCGATCAGGCAGGGAATCACAGAGTTGGAAGGGACCTCCAGAGGTCATCTAGCCCGACCCTTTGCACAGTGCAGGACATTCACAAATTATTTATTATTCATTATTATTTTCTATTTATAGCCCACCCTTTCCCTAGGGGGCTCTAAGCGGGGAACAACGGTCAATAATACAAGGTTAAAAATCAGGATAGATATAATAAAGCATATACAATCTAAAAGCAATATAACAGTCTAAAAACCAACTGCAATTCTGTGTCAAGACGACTCTTGCCAATTTTTCCCCCCTGTTCTTTGAAGTACTTCCACTTTCCTGCGTCTCTGCTTCACCTTGCTCCTATCTCTGTGCAACGATTACCACATTCTTTCTGCCTGGACTCAAGAGTTGCCAAGAGTCACTCTTGCTTGATTACGTGCACACCTGCAAGGGGGTCTGAGACAGACTTGGGGCTTCCCACTTTTCTTTGGAAATGTAATGGTTTTAGCCAGGGCTATAAGAGAAGGGTAAAAGCCTGCCAAGCCAGTTTTCGCAAAGTCCATCCTGCCTTGGACTGCCATGTATCAATAAATAGCTCTTCATGAAATGGGACTGTTCGTGATCATTGAACTGCCGGGGCCTTGACATTCTGCCAGGGTATCAGTTCCCTCCACTCCTTCCATACATATACCCCAGCTGGTATAAGATAAATGGGTCAACAGAGGTATACCTATACGCCAACAGGTATAAGATAAATGGGTCGATCTTAAGAACATAAGAGAAGCCATGTTGGATCAGGCCAATGGCCCATCCAGTCCAACAGTGGCCCATCCAGTCCAACAGTGTCACACAGTGGCCAAAAAATTTTATATATACACACACACACACACTGTAGCTAATAGCCACTGATGGACCTCTGCTCCATATTTTTATCTAAACCCCTCTTGAAGGTGGCCATGCTTGTGGCCGCCACCACCTCCTGTGGCAGTGAATTCCACATGTTAATCACCCTTTGGGTGAAGAAGTACTTCTTTTTATCCGTACTTTTTAACCTGTCTGCTCAGCAATTTCATCGAATGCCCATGAGTTCTTGTATTGTGAGAAAGGGAGAAAAGTACCTCTATCTCTACTTTCTCCATCCATGCATTATCTTGTAAACCTCTATCATGTCACCCCGCAGTCGACGTTTCTCCAAGCTAAAGAGCCCCAAGCGTTTCAACCTTTCTTCATAGGGAAAGTGCTCCAGCCCTTTAATCATTCTAGTTGCCCTTCTCTGGACTTTCTCCAATGCTATAATATCCTTTTTGAGGTGCAGCGACCAGAACTGCACACAGTACTCCAAATGAGACCGCACCATCGATTTATACAGGGCATTATGTTACTGGCTGATTTGTTTTCAGTTCCCTTCCTAATAATTCCCAGCATGGCGCTGGCCTTTTTTATTGCAAACGCACACTGTCTTGACATTGATCAGGGTCCCTACTAGCAGGGAGGCCACAGAATAACATAATGTCAACCGCCTCAGTTGAAGGCCTGGTGTCTTACAGATCCTGTGGAGCTGCAAGAGTCCCTTGCAGGCCCCTAATCTCCAGTGATAGCTTGTTCCCCCTACCAACACACACACCCCGCAGTGACCCCTGCTCCTTGCCCAGAAGATGGTAAAAAAACCCCAAAAACAAAAACAGGAACTCTGGACAAACTGGCCTGGAGAAAAATTACTGCAATCAGCATTTCCTTGGGCGTGTAAGAAAGGGCCATGAGAACTAAGCGCTGACGCAACCCTTCCAGCCCTCCTCTCATGATCTGCCTAATTCACAGAGTCAGCGTGGCTGTCAGACGGCCAATCCGGCCTCTGTTCAAAAACCTCCAAGGAAGGAGAGCCCACCGCCTCCTGAGGAAGCCTGTTCCACTGAGGAACCGCTCTGACGGTCAGGAAGTTCTTCCAAACATAAGGAAAGCCCATTCCCCTTCCCACCCACAGGAAGATATTCTGTCAGGACAAAGAATATGTTATGTTTATGTTCTTATGAAACGTCGACTGAGGGGCGATACGATTAGGGTTGCCAAGTCCAATTCAAGAAGTATCTGGGGACTTTGGGGGTGGAGCCAGGAGACTTTGGGGGGTGGATCCAGGAGACATTGGAGGCGGAGCCAGGAGCAAGGGTGTGACAAGCATAATTGAACTCCAAAGGGAGTTCTGGCCATCACATTTCTTCTTTTGGGGCTCATAAAATTGGACCCCCTGGTCCAATCCTTTTGGGAGGTATTTTGGGGAGAGGCACTAGATGCTATACAGAAAATTTGGCACCTCTACCTCAAAAAACAGCCCCCCCCCCCCCGAGCCCCTGACACCCGCGGATCAATTCCCCATCATTCCCTATGGGAATCGTTCCTGGAGGTGCATAATGGCTGTGGGGGTGGAGCTTACCCCGCCAGCCAGCTGGCTGGGGGAGGGGGGAAGCCTGTAAAACCAGGGGATCCCCCGCTGGGACCTGGGGATTGGGAAGCCTAGATACGATCGAGGTCTACAAGGCTATGCATGGGATAGAGAAGGCAGAGAAAGAAGTCCTTTTCTCCCTTTCTCACAAGGCAAGAACTCGTGGACACTCCATGAAATTGCTGAACAGTCAGGTTAGAACAGATAAAAGGAAGTACTTCGTCACCCAAAGTACTTCTTCACCCAGAGGTGGTGGCAGCTACAAGTATAAACAGCTTCAAGAAAGGATTGGATAAACAGAAGTCCATCAGTGGCTATTAGCCATAACGTATTGTTGGAACTCTCTGTCTGGGGCAGGGATGCTCTGTATTCCCGGTGCTTGGGGGGAGGCAACAGTGGGAGGGTTTCTAATGTCCTGGTCCCGCTGATGGATTTCCTAAAGGTACCTGGGGTTTTTGGCCACTGTGTGACACAGAGTGTTGGACTGGATGCGCCATTGGCCTGACCCAACCAGGCTTCTCTGGACACCCAACAACAGGGCACAGAGGCTGAGGCCTTCCCCTGAGAAGAACATCAGAAGAGCCTTGCTGGATCAGACCAGTGAGGGTCCATCTAGTCCAGCCTCCTGTCTCACACAGAGGCCACCCAGTTCCTCAGGAGGGCCAACAACAGGGCAGAGAGGCTGAGGCCTTCCCCTGAGGAGAACAACAGAAGAGCCCTGCTGGATCAGACCAGGGAGGGACCATCTAGTTCAACATCTTGTCTCACACAGTGACCAGCTGCCCAGTTCCTCTGGAGGGCCAACAACAGGGCAGAGAGGCTGAGGCCTTCCCCTGAGAAGAACCTCAGAAGAGCCCTGTTGGATCAGACCAGTGAGGGTCCATATAGTCCAGCCTCCTGTCTCACACAGTGGCAAACCAGTTCCTCTGGAGGGCCAACAACAGGGCAGAGAGGCTGAGTCCTTCATACGAATATCAGAAGAGCCCTGCTGGATCAGATCAGAGGTCCATCTAGTTCAGCATCCTGTCTCACACAGGGGCTAACCAGTTCTTCTGGAGGGCCAAGAACAGGGCAGAGAGGCCAAGGGCTTCGTAAGAACATCTAGTCCAGCCTCCTGTCTCACACAGTAGCCAACCAGTTGCTCTGAACAGCCAACAACAGGGCATGGAGGCCAAGGCCTTTCCCTGGAGTTGCCTCCTGGCTCTGGGATTCGGAGGTTGACTGTCTTTGAATGTGGAAATTCACAGAATTTCACGCTCGCCCAATTCGTCTCCACAGGGCCCTACAGAAAATTCTCCTGGGATTTCCCACCCCCCAGAAAAAAAAGAATGACTCAAAAGTCAGTGAAGTTAGAATGAATATCTGAGAGAGAATCATCTGACCAGAAGTCCTCGCTGCCTAACCAGCTTCGCAGGGGTGTTACAAAAATGTAACTGTGCCCCGAGCCCCTCACAGGAAAGGATGGGATAAAAAGGGAAGAAACTAAATTCTGCCAATTAAGAATGATTCACTCTCACCAGGAACGCTGCTAGCAGTTCAATTAGAGGAGTTTAAAAAGCCACCAAAGTTTGCCGTTCTCGCTGCAAAAATCACATATGCTCAGATTGCGTTCTGGCAGTGCCCGGCCCACGCACTGATTCAGGAGAGGTTGTGCAGCCGTCAGGCGCTATAAAGGCTAAATTACTTCTTACAAAACAAGTAAAAAAAACTACAGATTTCGCAGCTGAATAGGTAAGAACGGTTTAGAAGGCACAGAGCCCCAATTTTGAAGGCACAAGGATACTGATCCGGGGTAAACAGAACAACAACAACAAAATCTTTGCCTGCCACCTACAATAAGCTGCCATTCATTTTTACACCTTCACACAGAAGAGGAAGAGGAGGAGGAAGAAAAAGAAGAAGAAGAGGAGGAGGGCGGAGGGAAGAGGGAGGAGGAGGAGGAGAAGAATTCTAACATCAACTTTCAGTCTCTTTCATCCTTTTATTGCTTTTAGTTCACAGGTGAAGTCCAAAGAAGCCTGCCCTGCCATATCAAACCATCCAATACCACCTGGAATTTGCCTTTCAGGTAAGGGGCAGTCAGTCAAAAAAGAGAGGGAACAGGAAATCATTATTTCAGAGATGTGAAAACGCTTTGAAAGCAGAATTGCCACTCACAGCTGGGTCCCCGGCTCAACATGCATAGAAACAGAGACGGAAAGGGACCTCCAGGGTCATCTAGTCCAACCCTTTACACAAAGCAAGAAATTATTCACAGATACCTTCCCCACTCCCCAGGTGGCCCTTACTCCAAGCCCAGAGGAAGACAAAAAAACCTTCCAGGGTCCATGGGCCAATCTGGCCTGGAGAGAAACTGTTTCCTGACCCCAAAGCGGCAATCAGCATTTCCCTGGAAGGGGCCACGAGAACGAAGCACTGACAGAAGAAGAAGAAGAAGAAGAAGAAGAAGAAGAAGAAGAAGAAGAAGAAGAAGAAGAAGAAGAAGAAGAAGAAGAAGAAGAAGAAGAAGAAGAAGAAGAAATTGGATTTATATCCCGCCCTCCACTCCAAATCTCAGAGTCTCAGAGAGGCTCACAATCGCCTTCATCTTCCTCCCCCACAACAGGCACCCTGTGAGGTTGGTGGGGCTGAGAGAGCTCTCCCAGAAGCTGCCCTTTCAAAGACAACCTCTGCCAGAGCTATGGCTGACCCAAGGCCATTCCAGCAGCTGCAAGTAGAGGAGTGGGGAATCAAAGAAGAAGATATTGGATTTATATCCCACCCTCCACTCCAAATCTCAGAGTCTCAGAGAGGCTCACAATCTCCTTTATCCTCCTCCCCCCACACGACACCCTGCGAAATTTTATAAATAAATAAATAGATAAATAAGCCCGAGAGAGACACAAAATCCTGTTCTCCACCTGCCAGCCCAAGAGGAATCCACCTTGTTAAGGGGAGCTAATGAAATACCTCCGCTCAACTTGAAAGCCCCGCAGAGAGGCAGGGCTCTGGTTACCTATCAGGGCCCTCTGATACACAAAGGACCGATTGAAAGGCTGTGGAAGAGACAACGGCATCCTCTGTTACCAACTGAAAGGAAATACGAGCCCGGCAAGTCCAAGGGGAATAGCTCAGACTAGGTGATAAAGAAGGCCCAAGTATTGGGTCCCAGGCCCTGGCGGGAAGAAACATGGCGTCCTTTGCAAAGGGCTGGGTGTGTGTGTGTGTGTGTGTGTGTGTGGAATGGTGTCAAACCTCAGACCTGGGAACAAAGCGGCGCCCTGAAAAGCCTTTTGAGTGCGATCCCAAAGGAGAAAGAGAGAGAGGAAGGAGACTGGATTGGATGATTTAGGATTAGGGTTGCCAAATCCAATTTAAGAAATATCTGGGGACTTTGGGGGTGGAGCCAGGAGACTTTGGGGGTGGAGCCAGGAGACATTAGGGGTGGAGCCAAGATCAAGGCTGTGACAAGCATAATTGAACTCCAAAGAGAGCTCTGGCCATCACATTTAAAGGGACGGCACACCTTTTCAATGCCTTCCTTCCATAGGAAATAATGAAGGATAGGGGCGCCTTCTTTTGGGGCTCATAGAATTGGACCCCCTGGTCCAATCGTTTTGAAACCTGGGGGATATTTTTGGGAGAGGCACTAGATGCTGTACCGAAAATTTGGTGCCTCTACCTCAAAAAACAGGGCTCCCCCCCACCGAGCCTTAGATACCTGCAGATCAATTCTCCATTATTTTCTATGGGAAGAAATCTCCATAGGGAACAATAGAGTTCCCAGCAGACATTTCCCTCCCCTCCCCCCGCTTTCTGACGACCCTGAAGCGGGGGGGAGGGCCTTCAAACCGGGGGATCCCCTGCCCCCACCTGGGGATTGGCAACCCTACTTAAGATCCATGTATTTCTCTTTAATAATAGTGTATCCGAATAATGTTTTATATTGACATACTCAAATAAGGGATATTGGCTGTTGATCTCATTCTATATACTTCACCCATTTTCATTTGATGTATTCTTTTTTCCTAAGGGCAGGCTAGAATGAGGTTTATAATGTATAGACTGATGCTGAGAAGTAAATTAGGTGGACTACAACTAGGAAACACACGTCCTTTTGTGATTTGTCTAGACTTGCAGCAATATCAGTCGGCAGGAAACTTTTATTACCTTTTATGGCTCTCCAGACCAAATGGCCTTCTAAACTGCCACACCGTTCCACGGTGATCTTATCACTTTGCTCTGCTCTGGCAAGACCTCACCTGGAGTCTTGTGTTCAGTTTTGGGCACCACATTTTAAGAAGGATCTAGACAAGCTGGAACGGGTCCAGAGGAGGGCGTCGAAGATGGTGAGGGGTCTGGAGACCAAGTCCTATGAGAAAAGGTTGAAGGAGCTGGGCAGGTTTAGCCTGGAGAGGAGGCGGCTGAGAGGTGATAGGATCACCATCTTCAAGTACTTGAAGGGCTGTCCTATAGAGGATGGGGTGGAATTGTTTTCTGTGGCCCCAGAAGGTAGGACCAGAACCAATGGGTTGAAATTAAATTAAAAGAGTTTCCATCTCAACATTAGGAAGAACCTCCTGACCGTTAGAGCGGTTCCTCAGTGGAACAGGCTTCCTCGGGAGGTGGTGGGCTCTCCTTCCTTGGAGGTTTTTAAGCAGAGGCCAGATGACCATCTGACAGCAATGAAGATCCTGTGAATTTGGGGTAGGTATTTGTGGGTTTCCTGCATTGTGCAGGGGGTTGGACTAGATGACCCTTCCAACTCTATGATTCTAAGGCAAATAGATCGGGGGGAGGGAGAGGTGGAAAAAAGCAACTTTAACACTCATGCATTCTCCAAGCCCCTGGTGGCTGGCTGGCTGGCTGCCCGCTCTCCTAATCCAGGGATTGTTATGCAGCTGTACCTACTACTCAATGGACAAGGTAGGAGGGGAGGAAAAGGGGGAACCCTCGGAAAGGTTCAGGAGCTGCGCTCCGGTGAGCTCCTGCTGGATTCGAGACCTAACTGTAAACAAGACAGATTTAGGTGGGCAGCTGTGTTGGTCTGAAGCCGTTTGAGTCCAGTGGCATCTTTAAGACCAACCATGTTTTATTCAAGCGATAAGCTTGCGTATATCTGAAGTATGAATAGAATTGTGTCGGTCTTACCCTCCCCTGTCTTATTTGTCTTTAAATGCCTTCTCCAAACCAGCTAACAGGGCGATCAGGAGCTTCGGGAGCCACACAATATGTGTGAAAGAGCCCCATGCGGCTCCCGAGCCACAGTTTGGCCACCCCCGCCATAGCCAAACAATACCCCAGGCTCAGTGGAAGGGCAGGAAGGAACGGGTTAACGCTGCTGTCACATCGGCTGCTCCAGACGAGCTGAACTGAAAATTATGCAGCCGCTGGCGAAGGGAAGTCTTCCAGGAGATGCCAAGCCGTTAGCATTTTTTTTACACAACAACCGCTTAACGATCTTACCCCTCCTTGCTTCTCCTCCGAAGGAAAGCCTCTGCCACCAGACTGAGCTGAGCCAAGTTCTAACCACGTGCCGAGAGAAGTTTTTCAAGAAGGGCCAGGGGCAGCCGAGTTCGAGTTCTGCAGGATTGGCATCGGGACTCCGATAAAAGGCTGCTCAGGCGTTCCGTCTCGGGTCACTTCTAGGGCCACGCGGATGCCACCTAAAAGGGCACATCTACAACGTCACCTGTCTCCCTTCCTTGCCACCCATGGTTAGTTCCCCGTACCATCCAATACCTGCAGCTCATGTGCCCATGGAAAGACAAAGCGTGGCTATTTGTGTTTGCCAAATACTCCCAAGATAAACTCCCAGAGGAAGGATGGAACTAGATCAGGGGTGGCCAACAGTAGCTCTCCAGATTTTTTTTGCCTACAGCTCCCGTCAGCCCCAACCGTTGGCCGTGCTGGCTGGGGCTGATGGGAGCTGTAGGCAAAAAATATCTGGAGAGCTACTGTTGGCCACCTCTGGGCTAGATGTTCTGCAAGAGCAGGGGTGGCCGAACTGCAGCTCAAGTGCAAGCACTAGAGATGTGAAGGCCCGGGAAAAAAACGGAAAAATTCGGGGGGAAAAATCAGTTTTTTACCAGAAGCCTTTTTTGGTTTTTTCCTGAAAAATTGAAAAAAGAAAAGAAATTGATTATGGAACGCTTTATTTTAACACGGTGAATGGTTTTTTGGAGAGCCAGTTTGGTGTAGTGGTTAAGTATGCGGACTCTTATCCGGGAGAACCGGGTTTGATTCCCCCCTTCTCCACTTGCACTTGCTGGAATGGCCTTGGGTCAGCCGTAGCTCTGGCAGAGGTTGTCCTTGAAAGGGCAGCTGCTGTGAGAGCCCTCTCAGCCCCACCCACCTCACAGGGTGTCTGTTGTCGAGGAGGAAGGGAAAGGAGATCGTGAGCCACTCTGAGACTCTTCGGAGTGGAGGGCAGGATATAAATCCAATATCTTCTTCTTCTTCTTTTAATTTTTATTTAATACTGTGGAGAGGAAATATGAATAACCGTTACATCTGGATTTCTAAAAATTGTTTTGTGGCGGGGTTTTTTTTTTTTTTGTCTGTTCCACGTACACTAGTAAACAGTTCAGGAGATTGTTGCTCCATTTGTTACAATTACAAATAAATATTTTTTAAAAGTAAAATTCTGTCAGAATTGTTTGGATACGCTATATTTTTAAGATGCTAGTTGTGATAATTTCATGCCAAGTAAAATTGCCCGTAGTCATATTTTATGTTCCTAAAGTAACAGAATGACTTTCAATCTGGAAAAGAAAAGGAAAAAGAGCTAATGTAGCATTTTTTTCAATTTTTCCATAAATTTCCGGGTTTTTTTTTTTTTTTAAACCTGGGTTTTGCCCCAAATTTCAAAAAATTTGGAAATTTTACATCTCTAGCAAGCACAGACAGCTTCAAGAGGGGACTGGATCAACCTCAGAATCAGGGCTCCACCAGTGGCTATTAGCCACTGGGGCTATTAGTGACTATCATCACCAGTGGTCTGACCATCCACCAGGCTGTCTCTTCCTTTGAGAACGCACGCATAGCTGGTCTTGAGGACAAAAGGAGATTGAGGAAGAATCGCACTGCTACAGCACCAACCCCGAATCAGACTTTTCCCTGCAGCCACTGTGGCCGGACCTGCCTGTCCCGCATTGGTCTTGTCAGCCACCAGCGAGCCTGCAGCAGACGTGGACTACTGCACCTTTCTTAAATCTTCGTTCGCGAAGTCAAGCCGAGAGAGAGAGAGAGAGAGAGTGACTATCAGTGGCTATTAGCCACTGTGGGTATTGATGGAACTCTCTGTCTGGGGCAAGTGATGCTCTGTATTCTTGATGCTTGGGGGGGGGGGGCACAATGGGAGGACTTCTAGTATCCTGGCCCCACTGATGGACCTCCAGAGGGTGCCTGGTTTTTTGGCCACTGTGTGACAGTGTTGGACTGGATGGGCCATTGGCCTGATCCAACATGGCTTCCTTTATGTACTTATGTGGCTCTTTCACACATATCGTATGGCTCTCAAAGCCCCCATTGTCTCGTCGGCCAGCTAGAAAAAGGCATTTCTCTCGTTAAATTACTTTTCCAAGCCAGCTGCCAGCTTGGAGAATGCATTTAAAGTTTTTTTCTTTCCATCTCTCTTCCTTCCTTCCTTCCTTCCTTCCTTCCTTCCTTCCTTCCTTCCTTCCTTCCTTCCTTCCTTCCTTCCTTCCTTCCTTCTTTCCTTCCTCATGGCTCTCAATCATCTGACATTGATTCGATGTGGCTCTTACGTTAAACAAGTTTGACCATCCCCGTGCAGGAGGTACAGTTGCCGCTGAAACGGGGCAGCCCTGTGTCTTGTCTTCCCTGCTGACCTCTATTCCAAGCACATTTCAAGCACTCTGGATTTCTACGGACTCACGAGCATCGGCTGCTGGAACGGGGCAGGGAAACTCTCAACTGCGGCTCTTTGTAGAATAAAGATTGAGCCCAGTGGCACCTTTAAGCCCCATGAGGTTTAATTCTGGGTAGAAGTTTTTGTGTGCACGCCCGTTGCTTCAGACACCAATGCACCAATGGTGGGTCTTAAATGTGCCACTGAACTCAGGGTGCCCACGCAGCCTTGCCGCCCCCCCCCCTCCCCCACCACAACCCCGCTGCCCCTTCTGGGCAGGGAAGGAGGGGAAGGAGGCCGGGAGAAGCGGCAGCAAAGGGGGAAGAAGGCAGCAGAGATCTGGGGCGGGGAAGGAGGCCGGTAGAAGCGGCAGCAAAGGGGGAAGAAGGCAGCAGCGATCTGGGGCGGGGAAGGAGGCCGGGAGAAGCGGCAGCAAAGGGGGAAGAAGGCAGCAGCGATCTGGGGCGGGGAAGGAGGCCGGGAGAAGCGGCAGCAAAGGGGGAAGAAGGCAGCAGCGATCTGGGGGGGGGAAGGAGGCCGGGAGAAGCGGCAGCAAAGGGGGAAGAAGGCAGCAGCGATCTGGGGCGGGGAAGGAGGCCGGGAGAAGCGGCAGCAAAGGGGGAAGAAGGCAGCAGCGATCTGGGGCGGGGAAGGAGGCCGGGAGAAGCGGCAGCAAAGGGGGAAGAAGGCAGCAGCGATCTGGGGCGGGGAAGGAGGCCGGGAGAAGCGGCAGCAAAGGGGGAAGAAGGCAGCAGCGATCTGGGGCGGGGAAGGAGGCCGGGAGAAGCGGCAGCAAAGGGGGAAGAAGGCAGCAGCGATCTGGGGCGGGGAAGGAGGCCGGGAGAAGCGGCAGCAAAAGGGGAAGAAGGCAGCAGAGATTTGGGGCGGGGAAGGAGGCCGGGAGAAGCGGCAACAAAGGGGGAAGAAGGCAGCAGAGATTTGGGGTGGGGAAGGAGGCCGGGAGAAGCGGCAGAAAAGGGGGAAGAAGGCAGCAGAGATTTGGGGGCGGGGAAGGAGGCCGGGAGAAGCGGCAGCAAAGGGGGAAGAAGGCAGCAGAGATTTGGGGCGGGGAAGGAGGCCGGGAGAAGCGGCAGCAAAGGGGGAAGAAGGCAGCAGAGATTTGGGGCGGGGAAGGAGGCCGGGAGAAGCGGCAGCAAAAGGGGGAGAAGGCAGCAGAGATTTGGGACGGGGAAGGAGGCCGGGAGAAGCGGCAGCAAAGGGGGAAGAAGGCAGCAGAGATTTGGGGAGGGGAAGGAGGCCGGGAGAAGCGGCAGCAAAGGGGGAAGAAGGCAGCAGAGATTTGGGGCGGGGAAGGAGGCCGGGAGAAGCGGCAGCAAAAGGGGGAGAAGGCAGCAGAGATTTGGGACGGGGAAGGAGGCCGGGAGAAGCGGCAGCAAAGGGGGAAGAAGGCAGCAGAGATTTGGGGAGGGGAAGGAGGCCGGGAGAAGCGGCAGCAAAGGGGGAAGAAGGCAGCAGAGATTTGGGGAGGGGAAGGAGGCCGGGAGAAGCGGCATCAAAGGGGGAAGAAGGCGGCAGCGATTTGGGGTGGGGAGAAACGGTGACAAAGGAAAGAAGCAATTCAGGGAGGGAGGGGAAGGAATTTTTTTTAACAAAAACAAATTAGGCGCAGCTCCACGGCCAGCGCCCTAGACAACCACCTGGTTTGCCTAGTGGAAGAGCCAGCCCTGACAGGGCAACATGGCTACCCACCTGAATCTGTCTTCATGCGCAGGTGTTGGACACCGAGGTTAGCAAGGAAAACCAGCGGCGGGGCTGCCAGTTTCAGCAGCAGTCGCGCGTCTACCAATCACGGACCACGCCAATTCATAAAGGAGGATCTCTAAGTCTCCCTGATTTGCTACCACTAAACATCCTCTCCCTCTCCCCCGTTTCCTCTTCACAGCAGCCTTGCAAGGCGAGTGAGGCTGAGAGTGTGGGGACTGGGCTAAGATCCCCCAGCTAGCTCCCACGGCACGCGTGGGGATTCAAACCTGAACCTCTCAGATCGTAGTCCGACACTTTAACCATTAGACCAGGGGTGGCCAAACTGTGGCTTGGGAGCCACATGTGGCTCTTTCACATGTATTGCGTGGCTGGAAGCCCCCACTGCCCCATCGGCTGACTTTGAAGAGGCATTTCTCTCATTAAATCCCTTCTCCAAGCCAAGCCAGCCGGTAGCTTGGAGAATGCAAAGTTAAAGTTGCTTTCTTTCCACCTCTCCCCTCCATGCCTTCTCCCCGTCTATTTTCTTCTCTTCCTTCCTCCCTTCCTGTCTCGCGGCTCTCAAACATCTGACTTTGATTCTACATGGCTCTTATATTAAGCAAGTTTGGCCACCCCTACACTAGACCACTTTGGTTGTCTTTGCACGAGAGATGTATGCGTATCAGCGCTCACAATTCTGCAATCAAGGACGGTGCCGGATGAAATGAAGTGAGGTCCTTGGAACGAAGCTCAGAACTCTCACATTCCAGGGGCCTACGATGCTCGGTCTTTCCTTACTGACTCTTCCGCTGCTTCCATTCAAAGCCGCTTTTCTGCCTCCCCTTCGCCAGGAAAGTTTCAAGATGGCTGCACCAACCCGCAGTTCCAAAATGGCGGCGGTCCCCTGACGTAGATAGCCCAGGCACACCAGACCTCATGAGACCTTGGAAGCTAAGCAGAATCGATTCTGGCAAGTACTTGGATGGGAGACCTCCTTAGAATACCAGAGCTGGGAGGCAGAGGCAGGCTTTATTCAGCCATCTTTCTTGAGTATCCTCCAGGGCTCCCGGAGGGATCAGTGACCAGCAGGGGTGGGATTCTAGCAGGAGCTCCTTTGCATATAAGGCCACACAGCCTCTGATGTAGCCATTCCTCCAAGAGCTTACAAAAAAGAGCCTTGTCAGCTCTTGGAGGATTGGCTACATCAGGGGTGTGTGGCTCAGGGGTGAAATTCTAGCAGGAGCTCCTTTGCATATTAGGCCACACACCCTGATGTAGCCAATCCTCCAAGAGCTTACAAAAAAGAGCCTTGTCAGCTCTTGGAGGACTGGCTACATCAGGGGTCCGTGGACTAATATGCAAAGGAGCTCCTGCTAGAATTCCACCCCCAGTGACCAGAGGTCACCATAACTTCCAGATGTGCGCACTCACACACACACACAACAGAAACCTTTAAAAAAACACCCCAAACCCCCAAACCAACATGGTGACAGCAAGCCCAGAGGCGGAACGTTCCGGCTGCCTTACCTTGGTGGTGTCGTCATGTGACCGCTGGTATCGTTTCCAACGGCAACCGTAAATTCCGGTCAGACACGACAAACATAGCTGCGGTTCGTAGTACTGCAAAGGCTGGTGTTTAACCATGCTCCTCCCAGCGAGGTCACCAGAGAACGCTCAGAAGTCCATCGGGTCTCAGACGCCCGCTGTAAGAAGGAAGGGATGAGAGCGTTTTAGAAGCTGCAGATGTTTCTGAGGTATCTCAGAAAGCATTTTTTATAGAGCCAACACAGTGCCCATGATGACAACCCACACTTTTTTGGGTGCCCACCACACGTTTTAACAAGCAGTGCACCTGCCTAGCGTAGCTTCCGATTGGCTGCTGAAGATCCACTCAGCTGTGCAGATGAAAATAATGTCGATTTGATGGCAGCTGCCACCAAAGTATCTGTTCAGTTCCCATCTTTCCCGATGTATTTATTAAATTACCCCTCTTCTCCCCTGCCTCTTAGAAGATGAAGATATTGGATTTATATCCCGCCCTCCACTCTGAAGAGTCTCAGAGCAGCTCACAATCTCCTTTACCTTCCTCCCCCACAACAGACACCCTGTGAGGTAGATGAAGATATTGGATTTATATCCCGCCCTCCACTCCGAAGAGTCTCACAGCGGCTCACAATCTCCTTTATCTCCCTCCCCCACAACAGACACCCTGTGAGGTAGATGAAGATATTGGATTTATATCCCGCCCTCCACTCCGAAGAGTCTCAGAGTGGCTCACAATCTCCTTTCCCTTCCTCCCCCACAACAGACACCCTGTGAGGTGGGTGGGGCTGGAGAGGGCTCTCACAGCAGCTGCCCTTTCAAGGACAACCTCTGCCAGAGCTATGGCTGACCCAAGGCCATGCTAGCAGGTGCAAGTGGAGGAGTGCGGAATCGAACCCGGTTCTCCCAGATAAGAGAGCTATGGCTGACCCAAGGCCATTCCAGCAGCTGCCAGTGGAGGAGTGGGGAATCAAACCCGGTTCTCCCAGATAAGAGAGCTATGGCTGACCCAAGGCCATTCCAGCAGCTGCCAGTGGAGGAGTGGGGAATCAAACCCGGTTCTCCCAGAGAAGAGAGCTCTGGCTGACCCAAGGCCATTCCAGCAGCTGCACGTGGAGGAGTGGGGAATCAAACCCAGTTCTCCCAGATAAGAGTCCGCACACTTAACCACTACACCAAACTGGCTCTTGCGGCAGCCATTTTGTGGCTGGCCCCACCTCCTGCAGCAGCCATTTTGGAATTGCGCCAACCACCCAGTACCAGCAAGCCGCGATAGCAAACCACCCCTGAACGTGTCTTTCTGCCCGATCTCAGCTGATCTCAGAAGCTAAGCTGGGTCAGCCCTGATTAGGGTTGCCAGGTCCAATTCAAGCAACATCTGGGGACTTCGGGGGTGGAGCCAGGAGACATAGGGGGTGGAGCCAGGTGCAAGGGTGCGACAAGCACAACTGAACTTCAAAGGGAGTGCTGGCCATCACATTTAAAAAGACTGCATCCCTTTTAAATGCCTTCCCTCCTTTGGAAATAATGAAGGATAGGGGTACCTTCTTTGGGGGCTCAGAGAATTGGACCCCCTGATCCAATCTTTTTAAAGCTTGGAGGGTGTTTTGAGGAGAGCTACTGGATGCTACGCTGAAAATTTGGCGCCTCTACATCAAAAAACAGCCCCCCCCCCCCCGAGAGCCCCAGATGTCTGCAGATCAATTCTCTATTATACCCTTTCGGAACCGGTCTCCACAGGGTAAAATAGAGTGCTCAGCAGACATTTCCTAACCCCTCCCCCCGCTTTCTGATGACCCTGAAGCGGAGGGGGGGCCTCCAAACCGGGGGATCCCCTGCCCCCAACTGGGGATCAGTAACAACTGAAATAAGCCACTGCATTACTTATACGTTGCAAATAATTGCTCCGCAGGTATTTCTTATATCCTGTTCATGTATTCTTCACCAAAATTCTTACAAATGTCCATGAATACACACAACTCAAAATACAAATTAATTTCCAATTGCTGTAATGGTACCGAAGTCCACTGTCTAGGACCCGTGTCGCCGCACCGGTTGGATTTCGGACTGCTACCCAAGCAAGAAGTAGCACGCGCCGTACCTGTTGGATTTCAGACTGCTACCCAAGCAAGAAGTAGCACACGCCGTACCTGCTGAATTTCAGACTGCTACCAAGCAAGAAATAGCATGCACCGTACCTGTTGGATTTCAGACTGCTACCCAAGCAAGAAGTAGCACGCGCCGTACCTGTTGGATTTCAGACTGCTATCCAAGCAAGAAGTAGCACTTGCCATACCTGCTGGATTTCAGACTGCTACCCAAGCAGCAAGTACCTGCTAGATTTCAGGCTGCTACCCAAGCAAGAAGTAGCATACGCCGTACCTGTTGGATTTCAGACTGCTACCCAAGCAAGAAGTAGCACGTGCCGTACCTGCTAGATTTCAGACTGCTACCCAAGCAAGAAGTAGCACGCGCCGTACCTGTTGGATTTCAGACTGCTACCCAAGCAAGAAGTAGCACGTGCCGAACCTGTTGAATTTCAGACTGCTACCCAAGCAAGAAGTAGCACGCGCCGAACCTGTTGGATTTCAGACTGCTACCCAAGCAAGAAGTAGCACGCGCCGAACCTGTTGGATTTCAGACTGCTACCCAAGCAAGAAGTAGCATGCGCCGTACCTGTTGGATTTCAGACTGCTACCCAAGCAAGAAGTAGCACGTGCCGAACCTGTTGGATTTCAGACTGCTACCCAAGCAAGAAGTAGCACTTGCCATACCTGCTGGATTTCAGACTGCTACCCAAGCAGCAAGTACCTGCTAGATTTCAGGCTGCTACCCAAGCAAGAAGTAGCATACGCCATACCTGTTGGATTTCAGACTGCTACCCAAGCAAGAAGTAGCACGTGCCGTACCTGCTAGATTTCAGACTGCTACCCAAGCAAGAAGTAGCACGTGCCGTACCTGCTAGATTTCAGACTGCTACCCAAGCAAGAAGTAGCACGCGCCGTACCTGTTGGATTTCAGACTGCTACCCAAGCAAGAAGTAGCACATGCCGAACCTGTTGGATTTCAGACTGCTACCCAAGCAAGAAGTAGCATGCGCCGTACCTGTTGGATTTCAGACTGCTACCCAAGCAAGAAGTAGCACGCGCCGAACCTGTTGGATTTCAGACTGCTACCCAAGCAAGAAGTAGCACGTGCCGAACCTGTCGGATTTCAGACTGCTACCCAAGCAAGAAGTAGCATGCGCCGTACCTGTTGGATTTCAGACTGCTACCCAAGCAAGAAGTAGCACATTTATTGGTACTGCACCCGTCTATCAACGAAAGGATACAGACAGTGGACTTTGGTACCATTACAGCAATTGGAAATTAATTTATATTTTGCGTTGTGCTGTCTTCATGGGCATTTGTAAGAATTTTGGTGAAGAATACATGAACAGGAAATAAGAAATATCTGTGAGCAATTATTTGCAACACAAAAGTAACACAATGGTTTATTTCAGTCGTTACTAATCGGTACCCTGTGGTTTCCGGTTTTGCCCAACTGGGGATCGGCAACCCCAGCCCCCGGTTAATACACAGATGAGAGATTCCCAACACAAAGGCAGGCAAAATGACCTTTGAACATCTCTAGCCTTGAAAACCCTGCAGCTTCACCCTAAGCCGGCTGCGTCTTGACCTTACTTCCCACCACCGCGGAGTAACACAGACACTGTCTGACTTCCAGGAAAACCCTATCAAGGCCAAAGAGTCAGATATGCACACACAGGGCGCCCCATAAGCACACTCCACGTTTAGCCAGTGGTCACGGCTCCAACTGTAGACCACGGCCTTCCTCCACAGCACACGTGGAACCCACGGGCCAAGCCGCGCATCGAAATAAATAGCTAAATATATCACAAAACTGCCACACAGACGTCAAACTAAGCCGGGTACTTAGAAAACCAGCAAACACCCTAACCGTACAAGGGGAAATTAGGCCAAGAAAACAACTCCGCTCTTTGCTTACCGTGTCCCCGGAGATCTCGCATGTTATTATTTTTTCCCCAACAGTCACTCCCAACGGTTTCCAACCTTTTCTTTTTTCAAACAGCCTCGGAGGTTTCTGACATTCCCCCGTAGCTCCCGTCTCCCCTGGCGTCCGCGGGACGAGGGGGAAGGCAGAATTATGAATGATTCAAACCTCGGGCAGTTAGCGTTACGCGGACAGAAATAAAACAGGAACCATGACAAGGGGGAATTAATTATTCACGGCCTCCTTGCAACGTGCACCAGAGAAGAAGAAAGACGACGGCGGGGGGGGGGGGGGTGGATGAAGAACATCGCACCGGGCCAGAGGGACTCGGTGGTAGAGCCTCTGCTTGGCATGCAGAAGGTCCCAGGTTCGATCCCGGCATCTCCAGTTAAAAGGACCAGGCAGTAGGGGATGGGAAAGACCTCTGCTGAGACCCTGGAGAGTCAGATAGTGGGGCTGTGGCTCAGTGGAAGAGCCTCTGCTTGGCATGCAGAAGGCCCCAGGTTCAATCCACGGCATCTCCAGTTAAAAGGACCAGGCAGTAGGGGATGGGAAAGACCTCTGCTGAGACCCTGGAGAGTCATATAGTGGAGCTGTGGCTCAGTGGTAGAGCCTCTGCTTGGCATGCAGAAGGCCCCAGGTTCAATCCACGGCATCTCCAGTTTAAAAAGACCAGGCAGTAGGGGATGGGAAAGACCTCTGCTGAGACCCTGGAGAGTCAGATAGTGGGGCTGTGGCTCAGTGGTAGAGCCTCTGCTTGGCATGCAGAAGGTCCCAGGTTCAATCCCCGGCATCTCCAGTTTAAAAAGACCAGGCAGTAGGGGATGGGAAAGACCTCTGCTGAGACCCTGGAGAGTCAGATAGTGGGGCTGTGGCTCAGTGGCAGAGCCTCTGCTTGGCATGCAGAAGGTCCCAGGTTTGATCCCAGCATCTCCAGTTTAAAAAGCCCAGGCAGTAGGGGATGGGAAAGACCTCTGCTGAGACCCTGAAGAGTCAGATAGTGGGGCTGTGGCTCAGTGGTAGAGCCTCTGCTTGGCATGCAGAAGGTCCCAGGTTCAATCCCCGGCATCTCCAGTTTAAAAAGACCAGGCAGTAGGGGATGGGAAAGACCTCTGCTGAGACCCTGGAGAGTCAGATAGTGGGGCTGTGGCTCAGTGGTAGAGCCTCTGCTTGGCATGCAGAAGGTGCCAGGTTCGATCCCAGCATCTCCAGTTAAAAAGACCAGGCAGTAGGGGATGGGAAAGACCTCTGCTGAGACCCTGAAGAGCCACTGAAGAGGGACCCTGGCTCAATGATAGAGCCTCTGCTTGGCATACAGAAGGTCCCAGGTTCAATCCCTGGCCTCTCCACTGAGAAAGACCAGTCAGTAGGTGATGGGAAAGACCTTTCTCTACCTGAGAACTCTGAAGAGCCGCTGCCAGTCTGAGCAGGCAATACTGACTCTAAGGACCAAGGGGGGGGGGGGTCTGATTCACTATAAGGCAGCTTCATGAGTTCAAGTGCATCAGCCTCATCCCTACGTGATAGACATGTCATCACCTAGAACAGCGGTGACAAGGGTAGCTCTCCAGATTTTTTTTTTTGCCTACAACTCCCATCAGCCCTAGCCATTGGCCATGCTGGCTGGGGCTGATGGGAGTCGTAGGCAAAAAAGATATCTGGAGAGCTACCGTTGGCCACCCCTGACGTAGAAGACACCAAACAGTTTTTTGCAGACTGAGAAGACGTCTTGGGTACCTTGGCAATAGGAAAGGAGGGGGGAAGCCCAGGTGCACCGGCAAGCCTCCTTCACTTCTGGCAGAACCCGGATGTGATTGGGCAGAGGGACGGTGAGGGGAGGGACAGTGGCTCAGTGGTAGAGCATCTGCTTGGTAAGCAGAAGGTCCCAGGTTCAATCCCCAGCATCTCCAAAAAAGGGTCCAGGCAAATAGGTGTGAAAAAACCTCAGCTTGAGACCCTGGAGAGCCGCTGCCAGTCTGAGAAGACAATAGTGACTTTGATGGACCAAAGGTCTGATTCATATAAGTATAAGGCAGCTTCATATGTTCAAGGCAGGGGTGGCGAAGAAGAAGAAGAGCAGATTTATACCCCATCAGAGACTCAGAGCGGCTTACAATCTCCTGTATCTTCTCCCCCCACAACAGACATCCTGTGAGGTGGATGGGGCTGAGAGGGCTCTCAAAGCAGCTGCCCTTTCAAGGACAACCTCTGCCAGAGCAAATGGTGAACCCAAGGCCAATCCAGCAGGTGCAAGTGGAGGAGTGAGGAATCAAACCCGGTTCTCCCAGATAAGATAGCTCTGGCTGATCCAAGGCCATTCCAGCAGGTGCAAGGGGAGGAGTGGGGAATCAAACCCGGTTCTTCCAGATAAGAGTCCACACACTTAACCACTACACCAAACTGGCACTGCGGCTTGGGAGCCACATGCGGCTCTTTCATACATATTGTGCGGCTCTCAAAGCCCCCACTGCTACTGTAGCAAAAACGGAGCAAAACATGGGGAGCACCGACGAGAAGACACGGGTATCGGGCTTCGCTTTGCACTATTCATCAGAGCCCTTCATAAAACGTAAGGCTGGTATTTCTTTGAAGTTGTACGCCATGACTTAATTCACATCTGTTGGAGTAGGAGAATATATTCGGTTCAGTGATCAGGGCCGGCTTTGCCCACTAGACAAACGAGGCAGAAGCCTAGGGTGCCGGGAGGGCAGGGGCGCCAAACCGGGCTCCCCATCCCCCTCCCGGTGCCCCAGGCAAGCACCAAGTTTGCCTGCCTCCCCCGCCTGCTGCTACCGCCACTCAACACCAACACTGCCACCCCCCACTTCATTCCCTTCCTTTTGCCTCCCCCCCCCCCCCCGCGGCACCACGCCCCCCACACCTCCCTCCCTTTGGACGCTTCCCCACCCCATGCCAATTTCAATGCCGGAACCGGCTATCTAAAGCCCTCCCCCCACCGCCCCCAGCAAATCACTCAATTGCAGGTAAAACCACACCCTGGGGCCGGAATGCACTTAAGAACATAAGAGAAGCCCTGTTGGATCAGGCCAGTGGCCCCTCCAGTCCAACACTCTGTGTCACATAAGAACATCAGAGAAGCCCTGTTGGATCAGGCCAATGGCCCCTCCAGTCCAACACTCTGTGTCACATAAGAACATAAGAGAAGCCCTGTTGGATCAGGCCACTGGCCCATCCAGTCCAACACTCTGTGTCACATAAGAACATAAGAGAAGCCCTGTTGGATCAGGCCAGTGGCCCCTCCAGTCCAACACTCTGTGTCACATAAGAACATAAGAGAAGCCCTGTTGGATCAGGCCAGTGGCCCATCCAGTCCAACACTCTGTGTCACATAAGAACATAAGAGAAGCCCTGTTGGATCAGGCCAGTGGCCCCTCCAGTCCAACACTCTGCGTCACATAAGAACATAAGAGAAGCCCTGTTGGATCAGGCCAGTGGCCCCTCCAGTCCAACACTCTGTGTCACATAAGAACATAAGAGAAGCCCTGTTGGATCAGGCCAGTGGCCCCTCCAGTCCAACACTCTGTGTCACATAAGAACATAAGACATGCCATGTTGGATCAGGCCCGTGACCCATCCAGTCCAACACACTGTGTCACATAAGAGAAGCCATGTTGGATCAGGCCAATGGCCCCTCCAGTCCAACACTCTGCGTCACATAAGAACATAAGAGAAGCCCTGTTGGATCAGGCCAGTGGCCCCTCCAGTCCAACACTCTGTGTCACATAAGAACATAAGAGAAGCCCTGTTGGATCAGGCCAGTGGCCCCTCCAGTCCAACACTCTGTGTCACATAAGAACATAAGACATGCCATGTTGGATCAGGCCCGTGACCCATCCAGTCCAACACACTGTGTCACATAAGAGAAGCCATGTTGGATCAGGCCAATGGCCCCTCCAGTCCAACACTCTGTGTCACATAAGAACATCAGAGAAGCCATGTTGGATCAGGCCAGTGGCCCATCCAGTCCAACACTCTGTGTAACATAAGAACATAAGACAAGCCATGTTGGATCAGGCCAATGGCCCCTCCAGTCCAAAACTCTGTGTCACATAAGAACATCAGAGAAGCCATGTTGGATCAGGCCTGTGACCCATCCAGTCCAACACTCTGTGTCACATAAGAACATAAGAGAAGCCATGTTGGATCAGGCCAATGGCCCATCCAGTCCAACACTCTGTGTCACATAAGAACATAAGAGAAGCCATGTTGGATCAGGCCAGTGGCCCATCCAGTCCAACACTCTGTGTCACATAAGAACATAAGAGAAGCCCTGTTGGATCAGGCAGTGGCCCCTCCAGTCCAACACTCTGTGTCACATAAGAACATAAGAGAAGCCCTGTTGGATCAGGCCAGTGGCCCCTCCAGTCCAACACTCTGTGTCACATAAGAACATAAGAGAAGCCATGTTGGATCAGGCACATGGCCCATCCAGTCCAACACTCTGTGTCACATAAGAACATAAGAGAAGCCATGTTGGATCAGGCCAGTGGCCCCTCCAGTCCAACACTCTGTGTCACATAAGAACATAAGAGAAGCCATGTTGGATCAGGCCAGTGGCCCCTCCAGTCCAACACTCTGTGTCACATAAGAACATAAGACAAGCCATGTTGGATCAGGCCCGTGACCCATCCAGTCCAACACACTGTGTCACATCGGAGAAGCCATGTTGGATCAGACCAATGGCCCCTCCAGTCCAACACTCTGTGTCACATAAGAACATCAGAGAAGCCATGTTGGATCAGGCCAGTGGCCCATCCAGTCCAACACTCTGTGTCACATAAGAACATCAGAGAAGCCATGTTGGATCAGGCCTGTGACCCATCCAGTCCAACACTCTGTGTCACATAAGAAAATAAGAGAAGCCATGTTGGATCAGGCCAATGGCCCATCCAGTCCAACACTCTGTGTCACATAAGAACATAAGAGAAGCCATGTTGGATCAGGCCAGTGGCCCATCCAGTCCAACACTCTGTGTCACATAAGAACATAAGAGAAGCCATGTTGGATCAGGCCAATATTCCATCCAGTCCAACACTCTGTGTCACATAAGAAAATAAGAGAAGCCATGTTGGATCAGGCCAATGGCCCATCCAGTCCAACACTCTGTGTCACATAAGAACATAAGAGAAGCCATGTTGGATCAGGCCAGTGGCCCATCCAGTCCAACACTCTGTGTCACATAAGAACATAAGAGAAGCCCTGTTGGATCAGGCAGTGGCCCCTCCAGTCCAACACTCTGTGTCACATAAGAACATAAGAGAAGCCCTGTTGGATCAGGCCAGTGGCCCCTCCAGTCCAACACTCTGTGTCACATAAGAACATAAGAGAAGCCATGTTGGATCAGGCCAATGGCCCATCCAGTCCAACACTCTGTGTCACATAAGAACATAAGAGAAGCCATGTTGGATCAGGCCAGTGGCCCATCCAGTCCAACACTCTGTGTCACAGAAGAACATAAGAGAAGCCATGTTGGATCAGGCCAGTGGCCCCTCCAGTCCAACACTCTGTGTCACATAAGAACATAAGAGAAGCCCTGTTGGATCAGGCCAGTGGCCCCTCCAGTCCAACACTCTGTGTCACATAAGAACATAAGACAAGCCATGTTGGATCAGGCCCGTGACCCATCCAGTCCAACACACTGTGTCACATCGGAGAAGCCATGTTGGATCAGACCAATGGCCCCTCCAGTCCAACACTCTGTGTCACATAAGAACATCAGAGAAGCCATGTTGGATCAGGCCAGTGGCCCATCCAGTCCAACACTCTGTGTCACATAAGAACATCAGAGAAGCCATGTTGGATCAGGCCTGTGACCCATCCAGTCCAACACTCTGTGTCACATAAGAACATAAGAGAAGCCATGTTGGATCAGGCCAATGTTCCATCCAGTGCAACACTCTGTGTCACATAAGAACATCAGAGAAGCCATGTTGGATCAGGCCAATGGCCCCTCCAGTCCAACACTCTGTGTCACATAAGAAAATAAGAGAAGCCATGTTGGATCAGGCCAATGGCCCATCCAGTCCAACACTCTGTGTCACATAAGAACATAAGAGAAGCCATGTTGGATCAGGCCAGTGGCCCATCCAGTCCAACACTCTGTGTCACATAAGAACATAAGAGAAGCCATGCTGGATCAGGCCAATGGCCCATCCAGTCCAACACTCTGTGTCACATAAGAACATAAGAGAAGCCATGTTGGATCAGGCCAGTGGCCCATCCAGTCCAACACTCTGTGTAACATAAGAACATAAGACAAGCCATGTTGGATCAGGCCAATGTTCCATCCAGTGCAACACTCTGTGTCACATAAGAACATCAGAGAAGCCATGTTGGATCAGGCCAATGGCCCCTCCAGTCCAACACTCTGTGTCACATAAGAAAATAAGAGAAGCCATGTTGGATCAGGCCAATGGCCCATCCAGTCCAACACTCTGTGTCACATAAGAACATAAGAGAAGCCATGTTGGATCAGGCCAGTGGCCCATCCAGTCCAACACTCTGTGTCACA
The DNA here is from genome assembly GCF_032191835.1 of Heteronotia binoei. Classification (NCBI taxonomy): domain Eukaryota; kingdom Metazoa; phylum Chordata; class Lepidosauria; order Squamata; family Gekkonidae; genus Heteronotia; species Heteronotia binoei. The sequence goes on from NC_083225.1 coordinate 191,806,499, forward strand.
TAAGAACATAAGAGAAGCCCTGTTGGATCAGGCAGTGGCCCCTCCAGTCCAACACTCTGTGTCACATAAGAACATAAGAGAAGCCCTGTTGGATCAGGCCAGTGGCCCCTCCAGTCCAACACTCTGTGTCACATAAGAACATAAGAGAAGCCATGTTGGATCAGGCACATGGCCCATCCAGTCCAACACTCTGTGTCACATAAGAACATAAGAGAAGCCATGTTGGATCAGGCCAGTGGCCCCTCCAGTCCAACACTCTGTGTCACATAAGAACATAAGAGAAGCCCTGTTGGATCAGGCCAGTGGCCCCTCCAGTCCAACACTCTGTGTCACATAAGAACATAAGACAAGCCATGTTGGATCAGGCCCGTGACCCATCCAGTCCAACACACTGTGTCACATCGGAGAAGCCATGTTGGATCAGACCAATGGCCCCTCCAGTCCAACACTCTGTGTCACATAAGAACATCAGAGAAGCCATGTTGGATCAGGCCAGTGGCCCATCCAGTCCAACACTGTGTCACATAAGAACATCAGAGAAGCCATGTTGGGATCAGTCCTGTGACCCATCCAGTCCAACACTCTGTGTCACATAAGAAAATAAGAGAAGCCATGTTGGATCAGGCCAATGGCCCATCCAGTCCAACACTCTGTGTCACATAAGAACATAAGAGAAGCCATGTTGGATCAGGCCAATGGCCCATCCAGTCCAACACTCTGTGTCACATAAGAACATAAGAGAAGCCATGTTGGATCAGGCCAATGTTCCATCCAGTCCAACACTCTGTGTCACATAAGAAAATAAGAGAAGCCATGTTGGATCAGGCCAGTGGCCCCTCCAGTCCAACACTCTGTGTCACATAAGAACATAAGACAAGCCATGTTGGATCAGGCCCGTGACCCATCCAGTCCAACACACTGTGTCACATCGGAGAAGCCATGTTGGATCAGACCAATGGCCCCTCCAGTCGAACACTCTGTGTCACATAAGAACATCAGAGAAGCCATGTTGGATCAGGCCAGTGGCCCATCCAGTCCAACACTCTGTGTCACATAAGAACATCAGAGAAGCCATGTTGGATCAGGCCTGTGACCCATCCAGTCCAACACTCTGTGTCACATAAGAACATAAGAGAAGCCATGTTGGATCAGGCCAATGTTCCATCCAGTGCAACACTCTGTGTCACATAAGAACATCAGAGAAGCCATGTTGGATCAGGCCAATGGCCCCTCCAGTCCAACACTCTGTGTCACATAAGAAAATAAGAGAAGCCATGTTGGATCAGGCCAATGGCCCATCCAGTCCAACACTCTGTGTCACATAAGAACATAAGAGAAGCCATGTTGGATCAGGCCAGTGGCCCATCCAGTCCAACACTCTGTGTCACATAAGAACATAAGAGAAGCCATGCTGGATCAGGCCAATGGCCCATCCAGTCCAACACTCTGTGTCACATAAGAACATAAGAGAAGCCTTGTTGGATTAGGCCAGTGGCCCATCCAGTCCAACACTCTGCGTCACATAAGAACATAAGAGAAGCCATGTTGGATCAGGCCAATGGCCCATCCAGTCCAAGCGTTTTAGCTTTTCTTCATAGGGAAAGTGTTCCAAACCTGTAATCATTCTAGTTGCCCCTTTCTGCACGTTTTCCAATGCTATAATATCCTTTTTGAGGTGCAGTGACCAGAACTGCACACAGTATTCCAAATGAGACTGCACCATCGATTTATACAGGGGCATTATGATACTGGCTGATTTGTTTTCAATTCCCTTCCTAATAATGCCCAGCATGGTGTTGGCCTTTTTTATTGCAATCGCACAATGTCTTGACATTTTCAGTGAGTTATCTACCACGACCCCGAGATCTCTCTCTTGGTCAGTCTCTGCCAGTTCACACCCCATCAACTTGTATTTGCAGCTGGGATTCTTGGCCCCAATGTGCATTACTTTGCACTTGGCCACATTGAACCTCATCTGCCATGTTGACGCCCACTCACCCAGCCTCAACAGGTCCCTTTGGAGTTCCTCACAATCCTCTCTGGTTTTTACCACCCTGAACAATTTAGTGTTATCCGCAAACTTGGCCACTTCACTGCTTACTCTCAACTCCAAATCATTTATGAACAAGTTAAAGAGCATGGGACCCAGTACTGAGCCCTGTGGCACCCCACTGCTTAACGTCCTCCACTGCAAAGACTGCCCATTTATACTCACTCTCTGCTTCCTATTACTCAGCCAGTTTTTGATCCACAAGAAGACCTGTCCTTTTACTCCATGACTCTCAAGCTTACTAAGGAGCCTTTGATGAGGAACTTTATCAAAAGCTTTCTGGAAGTCAAGGTAAATAATATCTATCGGGTCTCCTTTGTCCACATGTTTGTTCACCCCCTCAAAGAAATGTAACAGGTTAGTGAGGCAAGATCTTCCCTTACAGAACCCATGCTGAGTCTTCCTCAATAACTCGTGTTCATCAATGTGCCTACTCATTCTGTCCTTGATAATGGTTTCTACCAACTTTCCCGGCATTGAAGTCAGACTGACTGGCCTGTACTTACCCGGATCTCCTCTGGAACCTTTTTTAAAGATGGGGGTGACATTTGCTACCTTCCATTCCTCAGGAATGGAGGCAGATGTCAATGAAAGATTACATATTTTTGTCAGAAGATCCACAAGTTCAACTTTGAATTCTTTCAGAACTCTTGGATGTATGCCATCCGGACCTGGTGACTTATTAGTTTTTAATTTGTCCATCAGTTGTAGGACCTCCTCTCTTGTCACCTCAATCTTGCTCAGGTCTTTCAACACCCCTTCCAATAGAAGTGGTTCCGGAGCAGGCAAACACTTCTCATCTTCCACAGTGAAGACGGAGGCAAAAAATTCATTTAGCTTCTCAGCCATTTCCCAATCTTCCTTCAGTAATCCTTTGACCCCTTGGTCATCCAAGGGCCCCACTACGATACTGGCTGATTTGTTTTCAGTTCCCTTCCTAATAATTCCCAGCATGGTGTTGGCCTTTTTTATTGCAATCGCACACTGTCTTGACATTTTCAGTGAGTTCTCTACCAATAAGAGTCTGTCAGGACCAGCATCCTGAAAGGCCGACTCTGCTGCCGCTGACTCCTCCCCTCCCCACTTCCGGAATGGGAGAGGAGTCAGTGGCAGTGTTGTAGCCCTTTCAGGATGCTGGTCCTGACAGACTGTAAGCGCGTCCCGGCCCCACGGTGCGGTTTTACCCACGATTGAGTGATCGGCCCGGGGGGGGGGGGCTTTAGATAGCTGGAATGTGGCACTAGAGCCGGTTCCGGCATTGAAATTGACATGGGGTGGGGAAGGGTCCAAAGGGAGGGTGGAGGAGGGGGTGTGGAGCCGTGGGGGGAGGCGCAGGGGTACTTGGGGGAGGCAGCAGGCTGCGAGTCTGCCTAGGGTGCCATGGGGTGTCAGGCTGCCCCTGTCAGTGATTTAAAAAGATGCTGTGCGTGTTTTCTTTTGTGTGTGGATCCTTTGTACTTTTTCATGTTCAGTACATCAAAAAAACAAAATTGAAGGGGGGGGAGGAACCTCTCACTACCCCATCAGCTGGCTTGGAGAAAGCATTTAAAGTTAAAGTTGCTTTCTTTCCACCTCTCCCTCCCCCATCTATTTGCCTGCCTTCCTTTTCTCCTCCCTCCCTCCAAACTTCTGATGTTTATTCTATGTGGCTCTTACATTTAGCAGGCTTGTGGCAACCACTCTAGCATTTTGCAAAATGCGATATATAGTTTATATCGTCTATTGGTCATTACCTTTAAAGCCCTATATGGCCGAGGACCAACCTACCTGAGGGACCGTCTCTCCCCGTACGAGTCCCAGAGAGCACTAAGGTCAGTAGGAAAAAACAGACTGACTACCCCTGGGCCAAAAGAAATTAAACTCCAGAATACCCGCACATGGGCCTTTTCTTCCGCGGCCCCATACCTTTGGAACCAGCTCCCAGAGGAGGTGCGGGCCCTGCGGAGCCTTGATCAGTTCCGCAGGGCCTGCAAGACCACCCTCTTTAAACTGGCGTTTATGAATAGCTGAACTATAAGTGCATAACAAAGAAACATCAAAATAGTCCAGTCCGGAGATCTGCCATCAATACCAACTGACAGGCATAGCGTCAAATGATAATATTACGGTTAGAGTTAATTTAATGCTATTAGATTAGTAACGGTTCTTAATTAATGTATTAATTGGTTTTAAGGTTAATTTAATGTTTTATTAATGTATTGTTATTTTTTGCTGTTGTTAGCCGCCCTGAGCCTGCTTGGCGGGGGAGGGCGGGATACAAATAAAATTTTACTTACTTACTTACTATTGTTTTACTATCAAGATTTCTGCACGAGCTGCTGCCATGCCGCTTCCGGTTTTTGCCAGAAATGATGTCAGCGGGTGAGGGCAATGCCAGCACACAAGCCCCACCCTGCATTTCACCCAAGGGGTTGCCAGCTAGAGCCTGGCAACCATGCCAACCAAGCAACCCGCAGGAATTACATTCGATGAAGCTGCCTTATACTAAATCAGACCACTGGTCCAGCACTCAGTACTGTCTACTCAGCCCGGTAGCAGCTCTCCAGAATCTTAGGAAAGAGGTCTTTCCCATCCCCTCCTGCCTGGTCCTTTTAACTGGAGATGCCAGGGATTGAACCTGGGACCTTCTGCATGCAAAGCAGATGCTCTGCCACTGAACTACAGCTCCACTCCACGGCTCTCCAGAGTTTCAGGCAGAGGTCTTTCACATCACCTCCTGCCTGGTCCTTTAACTGGAGGTGCTGGGGATTGAACCTGGGACCTTCTGCATGCCAACCAGAGGCTCTATGATGTATGACAATATGTAAACTATGACCGACAGAAATATAGCACCTATTTCTACCTACTTTATATTTTTATATCTTTTAATCTCCTATTCTCTTATTTTTATATTTTTAAACTTTATTAATTCATGTAATTGTATTATTTAAACCATTGCTGTCTATTTTAACCGAATCATGCTTGTCATGTCTGTGAGCCGCCCTGAGCCCGCCTTCTGGCGGGGGAGGGCGGGATATAAAAATAAAAATTTGCTTTGCTTTGCTTGCTTTGCTCTACCACTGAGCCACAACTCCTCTCATGTCTCTCCAGGATCTCAAGCAGAGGTCTTTCCCATCACCTGCTACCTGGTTCTTTTAAACTGGAGATGACGGGGATTGAACCTGGGACCTTCTGCACGCCAAGCAGAGGCTCTACTACTGAGCTACAGGGAGCAAGATGACAATGCATGGATTTGAAGGCCCTTTTCAGTCGTGGAGCCTGCTCCTATTTAAATAGACACACCCTCTTTTTTAGCAAAGCTCCACCTTCCGTTCCATTCAGCACTATCTGCTAGTGTTGGACTTCCAATCTCCAAGTGTGGCCTGGATTTCTCCTGGCATTCAAACTGACCTCCAGGCACCAGAATTCAGTTATTGCAGAGAAAATGACATCTGGTGTGTATACCAGGTGTGTCAAACATGTGGCCCGTGGGCCGTATCAGGCCCCCGAACGGCTCCCATCAGGCCCACAAGCAACTCACTGTCGTCTCCTTCCTTCTCGCTCTCCTGCTTTCTTCTGCATCACAGTTCACTTTGCCAGGCTTGCTCAATCGCACAGGAAGCTACAGAGCAACGCCTCTATTTTCTCCACTGGCTGACCAGCACGTGAAGCAACTTATGCACAAAAGCTTACAATGTCCAGCCATTTCATGTTTTCCCCTGAGTCTTAGGCTCAAAGCACTGACCATGAGATTTCTGAAATGAATGTCAAAAGCAGAACCGTTTTCGCACACAGCTCACCTCGGAGTCACGTCCCTCTTCACTGCGCAGCGTCTGGCCGGATTTCCCACCATCTGCGCCGGAGGAGCAGGAAGAGTCGCGGCTTCGGCGTCGCAAACGGAAATCGCTAAAACCCAGTTTCCGTTTGCGACGCAGAAGCGGCGGCTCTTCCTGCTCCTCCGGCGCAGATGGTGGGAAATCCGACCAGACGCTGCGCAGTGAAGAGGGACGTGACTCCGAGGTGAGCTGTGTGCGAAAATGGCACAGGTTTGCAACTTACAGATACGCACCTGAACAGCATACTCAAGATTGCTACAGCACAGACATTGTCTTCAGATTTCGATGCAATAATTCAGAGCAAGAGGAGTCAGTGATCAGAAACTGTTAAATACACAAAATATTGCAAGAGTGCTATCCTTCTAAGCCTATTTTAAGGTGTTTTTTTAAAAAAAAAACTTTGTGTTGGTTTGTGCCCTTCATAAAGTTAGCATCTCTGCTACCATTTGATGACTCGCATGTTCCAGCCCAATATGTTAGATCCGAACCTCATAACAAATGAGTTTGACATCCCCCCGAGGCATACTGTAGGTAAACCCCCTCCCCAAATTCCCCCCTCCGCAGGCACTGCCCCCAAATCTCCAGGAATTCCCCAGGCCGAAGTTGGCAACCCTACATCAGCACGACCAAAAGACAAAAATCGAGGGCACCGCCAAAGGCAACAGCATCCCACTTAAGCGCTTGGGCAGAGATTAAAAACCAGTATACCAACGGTGCGCCTGTTCTGCCAAGCGGGTGACGCACTTTGGGCATTAAGCGCACAAACGCCGGACATTGACGCCTCCCCCTCGCTGGCGTGGCCCACAAGCCTCCCCACGCACGTGCGAGGCCTTCTCCGTTACTGCCCCCTAGAAGGCTCCCCCTCCCCACAAGCGCCCACTTCTCGAAACATTCAAGCTGCAGAAGTGTCGGTTTTGGTTCCCCGCCAAAGACAAGTTCTCGACATCACATCTGACTAAGCTCCATTTCGAAGAGGGGGGGAAACAGAACCGACACAGCTGAGGAGAAACAAAAGCAGTTTGCCCGGTATTAATAGAACCCTCATTAGAGAGCCAGCGCAAATCTCTCTCTCTCTCTCTCGTGCAGGCACACGAGCCAAAAAACCCCATTCTCTCCCAAGGTCTTGTGTTCGGCCCTCCGCCTCTCTCTGTTTCTGGCTCTCCCTCCCTTGATATCACACACAGGGACATTCGCTGGAGCTGAGAGTTTTCATTTGATTCAAGGCTCCATCTCAAGCCGCGCAAAACTGGACAAAGACCCAAATGCAGAAAGTCTGACCCCACCCCTTGGCGTAGGGTTGCTAGTTCCAGGAAATTCCTGGAGGTTTAGGGGGTGGAGTTTGCGGAGGGGAATTCAGCAGGACTTCTATTTTGCCTAGACCACGGGTGGCCAAAGTGGCTTAATGTAAGAGCCGCATGGAATAAATGTCAGATGTTTGAGAGCTGCAAGACACGAACATCAGACGTTTGAGAGCCACAAAACAGGGGAGGGAGGGGGGGAGGGAGGAACATAGATGGAGAGAGAGAGAGGTGGAAAGAGAACAACTTTAAATTTATTCTCCAGGCTGCTGGCTTGGCCTGGAGAAGAGATTTAAAGAGAGAAGCACCTTTTCCAAGCCAGCCAACGAGGCGAAGGTAGGGCTTCAAGAGCCACGCAATATATGTGCAAGAGCCACATGTGGCTCCCGAGCCAAAGTTTGGCCACCCCTGGCCTAGACTCTATAGTACACCATGGAGCAGAGTTAACATAAGAACCACACAAAATAAGCATCAGATGTTTAAGAGCCACAAGACATGCACATCAGATGTTTGAAGGGAGGAAGGAAGGAAGGCAACTTTAACTTTAAATGCATTCTCCAAGGTGCAGGCTGGAGAAGTGATTTCAAGAGACAAATGCCTTCTCCTAGAGGGCCAACAGGGATGTGGGGGCCTCAAGAGACACTGAATATGTGTGAAAGAGCCACATGTGCCTCCCGAGCCACAGTTTGGCCACCCCTGCCATACAGTCTGTCCTCTAGAGCTGCTGTTTCATAAGAACATAAGAGAAGCCCTGTTGGATCAGGCCAATGGCCCATCCAGTCCAACACTCTGTGTCACGTAAGAACATAAGAGAAGCCATGTTGGATCAGGCCAATGGCCCATCCAGTCCAACACTCTGTGTCACGTAAGAACATAAGAGAAGCCATGTTGGATCAGGCCAATGGCCCATCCAGTCCAACACTCTGTGTCACGTAAGAACATAAGAGAAGCCATGTTGGATCAGGCCAATGGCCCATCCAGTCCAACACTCTGTGTCACGTAAGAACATAAGAGAAGCCATGTTGGATCAGGCCAATGGCCCATCCAGTCCAACACTCTGTGTCACGTAAGAACATAAGAGAAGCCATGTTGGATCAGGCCAATGGCCCATCCAGTCCAACACTCTGTGTCACGTAAGAACATAAGAGAAGCCATGTTGGATCAGGCCAATGGCCCATCCAGTCCAACACTCTGTGTCACGTAAGAACATAAGAGAAGCCATGTTGGATCAGGCCAATGGCCCATCCAGTCCAACACTCTGTGTCACATAAGAACATAAGAGAAGCCATGTTGGATCAGGCCAATGGCCCATCCAGTCCAGCACGCTGTGTCACATAATAACATAAGAGAAGCCATGTTGGATCAGGCCAAAGGCCCATCCAGTCCAGCACACTGTGTCACATAATAACATAAGAGAAGCCATGTTGGATCAGGCCAATGGCCCATCCAGTCCAGCACTCTGTGTCACATAATAACATAAGAGAAGCCATGTTGGATCAGGCCAAAGGCCCATCCAGTCCAGCACTCTGTGTCACATAATAACATAAGAGAAGCCATGTTGGATCAGGCCAATGGCCCATCCAGTCCAGCACTCTGTGTCACACAATAACATAAGAGAAGCCATGTTGGATCAGGCCAAAGGCCCATCCAGTCCAGCACTCTGTGTCACATAATAACATAAGAGAAGCCATGTTGGATCAGGCCAAAGGCCCATCCAGTCCAGCACTCTGTGTCACATAATAACATAAGAGAAGCCATGTTGGATCAGGCCAATGGCCCATCCAGTCCAGCACTCTGTGTCACATAATAACATAAGAGAAGCCATGTTGGATCAGGCCAAAGGCCCATCCAGTCCAGCACTCTGTGTCACATAATAACATAAGAGAAGCCATGTTGGATCAGGCCAATGGCCCATCCAGTCCAGCACTCTGTGTCACATAATAACATAAGAGAAGCCATGTTGGATCAGGCCAAAGGCCCATCCAGTCCAGCACTCTGTGTCACATAATAACATAAGAGAAGCCATGTTGGATCAGGCCAAAGGCCCATCCAGTCCAGCACTCTGTGTCACATAATAACATAAGAGAAGCCATGTTGGATCAGGCCAATGGCCCATCCAGTCCAACACTCTGTGTCACACAGTGGCCAAAATTATATATACACATATATATATACACATATATATACACACACACATATATATATATACATACACACACACATATATATACACACACACACACACACATATATATATATATATATACACACATACACACACATAAACACACACTGTGGCTAATAGCCACTGATGGACTTCTGCTCCATATTTTTATCTAACTCCCCCCCCCCTTGAAGCTGGCTATGCTTGTAGCCGCCACCACCTCCTGTGGCGGTGAATTCCACATGTTAATCACCCTTTGGGTGAAGAAGTACCTCCTTTTATCCATTCTAACCTGTCTGCTCAGCAATTTCATCGAATGCCCATGAGTTCTTGTATTGTGAGAAAGGGAGAAAAGGACTTCTTTTTCTACCTTCTCCTTCCCATGCATACTCTTGTAAACCTCTATCATGTCACCCCGCAGTCGACGTTTCTCCAAGCTAAAGAGCCAAAGGGTGATTAACATGTGGAATTCACTGCCACAGGAGGTGGTGGCGGCCACAAGCATGGCCACCTTCAAGAGGGGTTTAAATAAAAATATGGAGCAGAGGTCCATCAGTGGGTATTAGCCACAGTGCGTGTGTGTGTATAACAAATTTTTGCCACTGTGTGACACAGAGTGTTGGACTGGATGGGCAGAGCTGTCCTTGAAAGGGTAGCTTTTGGGAGAGCTCTCTCAGCCCCACCCACCTCCCAGGGTGTCTGTTGTGGGGGAGGAAGTTAAAGGAGATTGTAAGATGCTCTGCGACTCTGAGATTCAGAGTGGAGGGTGGGATATAAATCCAATATCATCATCTTCTCACTGGGATTAAGGTGGATTACCCAGAATCAGTACAATCGACAAAATGGGACATTCAATAAACAGGATTTGGGTTGTACAAGCAACCAGAAGTTTAAAAAAACAAACAAACACAGATCTGAAGCACAGAGTCAAAATGAACATGATACATTAAATGATGCAACGTTACATAACACGATCCCTGCTTACCACAAACGACGCACAGCAACACAGACCACAGTCCCCATTCATTTCAGCAAGTAGTTTTGTGAATCATTTCACCCCCTGTCTTCCGCTGAATTTCAGTTTCTCTGTTTCAGCCCCATTTTCAGACCCATAAAGGCCATTTGGCATTTTAGAAGAAGAAGAAGATATTGGATTCATATCCCGCCCTCCACTCTGAAGAGTCTCAGAGCGGCTCACAATGTCCTTTCCCTTCCTCCCCCACAACAGACACCCTGTGAGGTGGGTGGGGTTGAGAGGGCTCTCACAGCAGCTGCCCTTTCAAGGACACAGTCTCAGAGCGGCTCACAATCTCCTTTACCTTCCCCCCCACAACAGACACCCTGTGAGGTAGATGAAGACATTGGATTTATATCCTGCCCTCCACTCCGAAGAGTCTCACAGCGGCTCACAATCTTCTTTACCTTCCTCCCCCACAACAGACACCCTGTGAGGTAGATGAAGATATTGGATTTATATCCCGCCCTCCACTCCGAAGAGTCTCAGAGCGGCTCACAATCTCCTTTCCCTTCCTCCCCCACAACAGACACCCTGTGAGGTAGATGAAGATATTGGATTTATATCCCGCCCTCCACTCCGAAGAGTCTCAGAGTGGCTCACAATCTCCTTTACCTTCCTCCCCCACAACAGACACCCTGTGAGGTGGATGGGGCTGGAGAGGGCTCTCACAGCAGATGCCCTTTCAAAGACAACCTCTGCCAGGGCTATGGCTGATCCAAGGCCATTCCAGTAGGTGGAGGTGGAGGAATGGGGGATCAAACCCGGTTCTCCCAGATAAGAGAGCTATGGCTGACGCAAGGCCTTTCCAGCAGGTGCAAGTGGAGGAGTGGGGAATCAAACCCGGTTCTTCCAGATAACAGTGCACGCACTTAACCATTACACCAAACTGGCTCTCCAGTTTAAATGCTCCTGGGAAATCTAGCCAATAGCCTCAACAGACACCGCTGGCCAGAATCAACAAATAAGAATTGCATTTCTGCATCCCTCCTTTTGACCTGAAACACCAATCTCGCTTTGCACAGACAACTTGCTGTTCTTTCCAACACCCCCTTTTCCTCTCCCTCTTGACGCACTCAACAACCTCCGTGTCACCCACGTCTCGTTAGCTGCTTCTCTTAACCTACTGAAGATGCCACAGAATTGTCCACACCCATCTTCCAACCCAAGTGGTTTCCCCTGCGTCCACCGGTGCTCAGTCTCAAAGCTGGAGCAAAGAAGAACAAGCCTGCACATTCAGGAAAGAGCATGGCAGGAGCCCAAGAAGAGGGGAACTTCTCCTGCCCTGCTCGTCTACGAGAAAAATTCTGATCGCCCCAGGGGAACCGTTCACTGCGTTGCCTCCATCAAACACTCTCTTCAAACAGGCCAGTCCCAGAGTGGAACGTTCTCCCCAACAAAGATGAGACTTCTCATACTTCAGAATTTGAAATACTGGAGGCACAACACACCCTAGGTCAGGGGTGGCCAAATTTGCTTAAGAGGCATATAGAATATATGTCAGATGTTGGAGATCCACAAGACATGAATGAGGAAGGAAGGAAGGAAGGAAGGAA